>NW_027124896.1:3766-5578 GCF_001457755.1 Trypanosoma equiperdum | reverse complement strand
AAGATATACAGCGCTAGAAGCTCACAATTTCCATATACCAAACCAATAAAAGTATGCGCACCATTTTATACGACCAAAAACACTGTAAATTCGTAAGAAAACTAGCACTAAGTGGCAAATGCGGCAGGCAGAAACCCTCCTTATACTATGCCTAGCATCAGCAATGCCAGGAAAAAGCGCCAACAACTACCCGCTAAAGACAACAGCATGGCAAAGCCTTTGCGATGTCTATGCGGCATTCAAGGACAGAATGGCCGGTACCAAATTAGCTCAACAGAAACACAGGCAGCTTTCACTGGACATGGGGCTGCAACAAACACGTACGCAGATTCTGCAACAATCAACTTCCGATGCCCAAACAAAACGGCGATTCGCCGTCCTCGCCTCCTACCTGAGCTTCGAAGAAGCAGCGGCCCGAAAACACACAGAAGGTAAAACAGAACCCGCTTTCTGGAATAACCTCGAAAATGCCGCCAAACTTCTAGGTCAAATCAAAGAATTTCTAACCATAGCGGCAGGGCCGAGGCAAGCGAACACCAAAGGGTGCATCACAACTAACGACGGCAGCGAGGCAACCGGCCTAAAGCAAGGTTTAACTGAGCTAGCCCAAGCTCATGGCGGTTGCAAAGCACAAATCGGTGACGACCCAACGGGCGTAGCGGCAAACGACATCATCGATGACAATGGACTTAAAAAATACGAAACAGCAGCACCAGCACAAACCACAACCGGCGAAACAGGGTGCAAGCTGCTAACGCTCGGCAACAACAACGGCTACGTCGACGGCACCAGCCTTGGGACCGGCGTCGAAGTGGCGGGCGGGCTATTAAAAATTACACCGACTGTAACAAACGAACAGAAGCTAAACGACCTTGCGACGAATCCGGGGGCAGGAACTAAGGCATTCATCGCAGAAGCCTGGAAAGGATTTTCAAGCCCCGAGGACCCAGTAGCGGGCTACACTAACAAAGGTATTTCAGCCCTAAAAACTGAGCAGCACTTCAAGCTAGCTTTCCGGATAGTCTACGGCCTACCGCCTGAAACACCGGAAAACCAGTTACAAGATCAAATAGACACAGTGTTCGGTAAAGACCCAGCAAATTTCACAGACAACAACTGGAAGTTAGTCGACGAATATACACTGCACAAAGAAACAGCCGGTAAACCGGCCGGAACGCAGCTGAAAGAAATCAAAGAGCCCGCCTTCCTGGAGCAAATCCTTTCTGAAACATTGCACGACCGCGAAGTGAGGGAACAAAAACAACAGGCAGAGTTTCTAGAAGTAAAGCGGAAACTCCAAGCCCAAAACAAATCGGAAACTGACAAAGAACCAGCCGAAGCAAAGTGCAATAAGATTGACAAAGATACAGAATGCAAAACGCCATGCAAGTGGAACGCCGGAGAAAAAGATCCCAAAAAAAAGTGCACATTGAGTGAGGAAGCCAAACAAGCAGTAGAAAAAGCAAACCAAGAAGGGAAAGGTGCCAAAACCACAAACACCACAGGAAACAATTCATTTGTCATTAACAAGGCGCCTCTTTTGCTTGCATTTCTTCTTCGATGATAAAAAATGTGTTAAATTTTGCTATTTTGAGAAATTTAAAAGGATTTAAAAATTATAATTTCAGTAAAATTCGTATGATAGTATCCTATGGGTGCAAATTAATATGGTGATAGTCATGAAAAATGAAGGGGTTTTTATTTTATTCAATTCATTTTTCATGACTATTAAAAGAAAATTGGGATAAAATAGTAATGATAAAAGCAATAATGATGATAATGATAAGAGAGTGTTGTGAGTGTCTGTATATT
>NW_027124896.1:1933-3756 GCF_001457755.1 Trypanosoma equiperdum | reverse complement strand
ACTTGATTGTACGCATTTCGGACAACAGAAATGAACAAGGCACTATTATATGATATAATATGAGGCTTCTCAAGTGAAAATTACAGCGCAACACACCAAACAAATGTAACTATTATGTTTCATACAAAGGCAGAATAGGAGAGACTTCTGATTGAGGGACAAGGGAAAGAAGAAACTCAGAAATAACAAACCGTATATGAACCAAAGGAAGTTATCTATCAAGTGGGGATTCAATGGTGATACTCCTGTAGTTACGTATAGGTATACTGGAGAGGCGCTGAGACCTTTCAAAGAGAGAGTAATGGACATAAGAGTTGTGGCTGTCCCACATATCAAGGCGTATATTAGCGAAACAAAACCATCAATAAAAGCACTTTTTTGTCCCATATTTCCATGTGTTATGGGCAGGGGAGTTAAAGGAAACGATATCAGAAACAATCGTACCGCATAACATGTATACAAAAGAACTATAAACGTCATAGTGTTACTGACTTGATATTTACGCACAGAACAAGAGGTAAAATACAGTGTTGTTGCTAATCGCAAACGCTGAAATTATAGATATAAAGTGTTTTAAATGTTTTTGATAAGTATAGAGGTGATGTCATTAAAAATAAGTGATGATTTTCATAAACGTCCAGGATATACAGGTTAGACTAGATGTAATTTAGAACGGTCATCTCAATAAAATTCTAAGCATAGAGACACTGAGAGTAACACGAAACAAAGGCTGGAAACTAGGAAAAATGCAGAAGCAACTAAAAAGAGATTCAACAGAGATGCCGCAAGCTAGCAGTGTTAGCTCTGCACCACTTATTTGTAAAAAAAAAATATGTAAACAAAACTACTACTGAATCGCCATACTTTCAAAAAAATGTTAGGGATAATCTCCAAAAGCGATGTTTATAGCAGTCAAGGTTTGTTACCTGGTGATGGCGATAACCTTATGGCTACACAGCGACACAGTGGGAGCAAACAAAGTACCTATGAAACTTCAAGCCTTTACTGCGATGTGTAAGTTCTCAAAGGCGCTCAAAGCGGTGCCAGCAACGGTCACCACACCAGCAGACCAAATTCTTACCAAAGCCGATTTATACGACGAGCTACTAACAGATATGTACAGCATTAAAAGACTGGAGCCCAACAGATCCCTTAGTTCCGCAGCAGCTATAGCATTTCTGGCACGGCAAAAAGCCGGTGAACTTAGAGTCGAAGCAAAAGACCTCACCGCAAAGGCGACGGCCGCAGCAGGTGCAGCCACATACGTAGCAGGATTCATCGACCAGATGACAAGCATTTTCAGGCAAGCGCAAGCGGACACGGATTTCTGCATAGGCAGTGGCAGCAGCGGCAACACAGCCATGACAAGCTACGCCGGTCTTGAAGGCTGCTTAACAGGAGCTGACGTCTTTGAAAAAATACCGTCAGTGCAGACAGGAGCAGTAACCGACGTTGAAACTGAACTTGCAGCCGTAGCAGCTCTAAACGGTGTCAACCTAGCGGGGGTCAGCGGCCAATGCCTTTTAACGCAAACCGACACCACTCACGGAGCATACGGAGGCAGCAGAAACCAGCCAGCCAGCATAAAGTGGATAAATGGCCTAGTTCAATTCGGGTCAGCAGCAATGACGACCGGCGCCTTCACTAAAACGGCAACGACAATCAAAGACGTACCGATTATCAAAACAGCGCTTGACACCATAGAAAAAGCCAAAATACCATAATTTGCAGCGGACAACACTGCGAAGTTACTGGACAAACTTTCAGACACAAGCAAACCCAAAAACTTTGAAAACTTCGACACGACCCCGAAAGCCGCCGGC
>NW_027124896.1:794-1923 GCF_001457755.1 Trypanosoma equiperdum | reverse complement strand
CATACGGAGGCAGCAGAAACCAGCCAGCCAGCGTAAAGTGGATAAATGGCCTAGTTGAATTCGGGTCAACAGCATTAGCGAGCTCAGCTTTCACAAAAACGGAAACGACAATCAAACAAGTACAGATCATAAAGGCAGCCCTTGACGCAATAGCTGAAGTCAAAATACCAGAAACCGCCACGGACGCCACTGCGACGTTACTGGACAAACTAGCGAACACCGATGGCAAACAGAAATTCGACAACTTCGACACGAACGCAAAAGCCGCCGGCATGGGACCGGAAACAAAAAAACTAACGATCGATAAAGCGGACTTAGAGGCACTAGCAGCAGCCCTTAAAGCGTACCGTGAGGATCCATCACGAAAAAGCAAACTAGCACAAGCCAGGAGGGAGCAACAAATAGCAGTGGCAAAGCAATTAGATGAAGTAAAAACACAGAAACAGCAATAAGAATGCAAAGCAACCAGCAACAAAGAAGCAAATTCGAAAGATACAGAAGTATGTAATAAGAAGCAAAAGAAATCAGAATGCAGGGAAAGTGACGTGTGCAAATGGACAAGCACTGAGAAGAACGAAAGGGATTTCTGCAAACCTAAAGAGAGAAAAGAGCAAACAAATGCTGCAGCAGGAACAGGAGCGGGAGCTGCAGGAGAAAAAAACAGAGAAATGCAAAGGGAAACCAGAAAAAGACTGCAAATCTTCGGATTGCAAATGAGAGGGAAGAGAATGAAAAGTTTCCAGTTTTCTCGTCGATAAGAAGCTGGCTCTGATGGCTACTACTTTTATGTGTTTGCTATTTTAAGAATTTTTTCTCAGTTTTATGAAATAAATGAAAATTTGATATTTTGAAATAATTTTGTAAATCTTTATAAAATTAGATATATATTTTAGCACTTCTTGATGAAATGTGAAAATTTTGAAAAACTCGAGAATTTTAAAAATATGAAAATTTTGACATTGTCCACAACGCTAGCATATAGGTATAAAGTATAAGAGTGATAGGATATGAAAAATGAATGCTATTATAATATGATTTATTCCATTTTTTTAATGGATACTAGTATCTACTATTGGTTGTAAAAGTAAATGTAAAGAAATAAGACGATAATAATTGTTTTTCAAAAAGG
>NW_027124896.1:510-784 GCF_001457755.1 Trypanosoma equiperdum | reverse complement strand
GTGAGTGTGTATATACTAATATTATAATAAAAGTGGTGGTCAATACAAAATGGAACCCAAATAGAGGCACAAAAACAAGAGAAAGTGTCTAATTAAAGTAAATTAGTGGGAAATTGAAAGAAGTAGATGTAGTGTGAACGGTTTCAAGCGCAAAAATGGCAATGCGTACAATCTTACAAAAGAAGATGATATAAACGACAATCAGACAGAGAAAGAATGCAGTGTACTGGCAAAAAGAGGTCGCTGTGCTTTCCGTACAGAAAGCTACAGAAAT
>NW_027124896.1:0-500 GCF_001457755.1 Trypanosoma equiperdum | reverse complement strand
AGACAGAGAAAGAATGCAGTGTACTGGCAAAAGGATGTCGCTGTGCTTTCCGTACAGCAAGCTACAGAAAGATAAAAGGAAAAAGGGAATGAAATAACTGAATATTAAATACCAGCAAACAAAGCAGGAGAAAATGAAACAGGAGGAGAGGATATTGGTTACGTGGTTTTATAATATGATGGCGTATCCTAGTATCAAGCTGTGAATAAGCATAAGATGAATTGTATAGGTGTGATGGAATGTAAAAGTTTTTTCTTTTTAAGTATAGTAATAATGGCAATATTTTGTTGAATAATGTTATTTTATTGAAGATGTGTTTTAGAAAGAAGGATACTAATGGATTGTAGTAGAAAACGAAACATGAATAAAACTAAAAAACCTGCTAGTATAGCTTATATGTGAAGAAATGGAAAGATTTTGTGAGGTAGAGAGAATTAATGGCAATACTTTATCAACTCCGTGTTATCATACAAAACAGAAGTTAAGAGCTTTAAAAGAAC
>NW_027124898.1:2362-2791 GCF_001457755.1 Trypanosoma equiperdum | reverse complement strand
TCTTTATGTTGTACGCTATCATTAAGCTAGAAGCTACTATGGGGATTACAAGTGTTTAGAAAAGTGCCGCGTTTTCAGGATGGGTACTTACTGTTATATTGTTCCTTTCGTGTGATTTTTCGTAATTTGATAGAGTTCTTTTTTCATGTTGACTATTCTGTTATAGAATTACTCGATATTCTAATTGAAAGCAACGGAGCGTAATTATCATGTGTTTATGTTTTATAAAAACGGTATGACATTTGGTATAACTTACCACAACATTTGTAGATGATTGTAATGAATAGTAGGTGGTGATTTGTGCCGCTCTGCATATATTTAATTTTGAAAATAGAAGAATCAGGGTTGGAAGTGGAAACTACAATTTGAAAAAGTTTTCTCTTTGGAATTTTTTCCAACAAAAAAAAATTAAAAATCCTCTATCTCACG
>NW_027124898.1:1659-2352 GCF_001457755.1 Trypanosoma equiperdum | reverse complement strand
TGATTTGTGCCGCTCTGCATATATTTAATTTTAAAAAGATAAGAAGCAAGGTTGGAAGTGGAAACTACAATATGAAAAAATTTTTTCTCCTTTGGAATTTTTTCCAGACAAAAATTAAAAATTCTCTCTCACAAAAATATAAATTACACCTCACATCATTTTCTATTTTGCTCTGAGCTCATTCTTTCTTTACTCCACAATGTTGGTTTGCTTTACTATCACTACTACCTTTAGAAACCAAAGATCTAAACCACGTTGTGGTGCACAATCTGTTGCTTCACTGCCTCTAAAAATTTACGCCCTCAGAATTGTTCTTGATGTGTAAACAGATAGGCGCTATTTTAATAATACTTTTATTTTCCTCACTCTGTAATGGTGAGGAATATAACAGAGTGAGGAATTGCCACGCCTTTTGGTTTATCGATGGTGAAAGTGTTATTGTAGCATGTAATTTTGACAGCCAAATCCGAAAATCAGAGCAGGGGTGGAACATAACATTGTGTTCTAGAGGAGAGGACGGTAGAATGTACCTTTTGCCTACGCAATGGACGTTAGAAGACTGGAAGCGTCACCTCTCAGACCCCGGGGCCAAGTTTGTAAATGACACCTTTCGCGGTCGCGGTTACAACCCATGCTGCAGGGTGAGCAGGCGACGAACCGTAATCGTTGAACCAATAAACGATTGTGCGCCTG
>NW_027124898.1:0-1649 GCF_001457755.1 Trypanosoma equiperdum | reverse complement strand
GGCGTACTCGTCGTCATCGCCGACTCTCGTTGGACATAAACATGTTGAACACTTCGCATTTGTCATGTAAAAAATATAATATAGTACTTTAACATAATTATATGACTAACACCCTATAGGTACGATATGTTCATTTATAGTACAGTGTCAGTAACAACGAAACATTGGAATTTCAAAGGAAAGAACATATGGTAGAGAAGCGAAAGCACTGACAGTATGGCCGCTTCCACATAAAAGGCAAATGGCATTTGCCTGGTGGCAGCAAGAATGTTCAGTCCCGGGCTGACGTCGGAGCCCAATTACGCATTTCGCGGCAACCCCGCGTACAGAAGCTACTGGTCCAATGCGGGTGTGGCGTTTAAGAAATCAGAATCACTGCATCATAGCCTTGAACCATGTTTACTCGCCACCTCAAGGTGTAAGCGTAGGCACTCAAATTGTTTCCACCATTTTTGCGGCTCTTGCAGGAAGTGCTATGGAAAGCACATGCAAACGAATAGGAGGGAACTGCAGCAAAGAAAGCACTCAGATAAAGTCCGTCATTATGGAATCCCAAATGCCAAACACTAGTGAAAATGTGCCTTTTGCCAGGTATGATGCAACTGAAGAGGATGAAGATTTAAATCAATGCGAAGAGAAGAATCGTGTAAAAGAGTTTGGATATCAAAAAGAAAAACGAAAGAAGGAAGAGGTAATTGTGGAGACTAAAGTTTCAAAGGTTAAAGGTGAAAAGAGTAAATCCAAAATATGCAGGCGTAAAGGTGAAAACAGCGATGAGGCCGATGATGAGTATTATGAGTGCCGAGAGGGAGTAACTAATAAAAGAGCGTTATATAACCTTTTGATAATTGTTATTTTTCTTTTCTTCTAAAATTACTTACAATCATGGGAGAAGGTATATCGAATACGTTAGTGAGTATTGGGTAAAATATATGGGCATTTTTTCTGTGTTTGTCAGTAGGAGATCAATATGAAAACCATAGTACTGGCGCTCATTCTCGGCTTTCTCGGGTCCTCTGCTGAAGCCTCTTTTTGGGAACTTCTCAAAATGTATGCGCTCTATAGGAATTCATTATCACTGGACGAGGTGTGCGCCGCATTTGAAAAAGGTGGACATATGCGGTTTTATTGCGAAAGAGGTGGTCAGAGGATAAGGTGGGGGAAGATGCACTGCGGAGGGGGTGAGGAGGGTGGCATTGCTTTGGCCTATTCGAAAAAGGGATGGAATCATACGAGCTTCGAATCTGTGGGAAGAACAATGAAAGGCTGGAATTTTTTGGGGATAAATCCCGTGTGTCAACTAAATGGGACCTTTCCACTAACGAGAAGCAAAGCTGCGAAATGCACCAAGGATATGTTGAAATTTGAAAAAAAATGGGCCAAAAATGTTGGAGATTACGATCATTGGGGTACAGTGCATGGAAAATGTATTGTCACTTACCTCACCCCTGAGAAGATTCAAAGAGTGCGGGGTGTAGAAATTGTTGGACCATACGGAGGATTATGGACGGAAGACGACGATGAAGACGATGAAGACGATGAAGACGATGAGGATGAAGAGGAGGACGAGGAAGATGAGGGCGAGGATGAGGATGAGGATGAAGAGGATAGTAGTAAGGGGGGAAAAGGAAAATATCGTGGAAGAATGC
>NW_027124900.1:0-8300 GCF_001457755.1 Trypanosoma equiperdum | reverse complement strand
ACCTCGTATACGGGATTCATTGGCATCGTTTCCCTGATTATTTGGGATGTCTATGGTACTGTTAACCAGCATAGTCTTGGTGCGACTGGACTGCATTGCCGTGTGTATCTGGGTGGGAGTTTGCAACCGCTGCGGAGCCGTGTGATCTTTTTCCGTTGTCGGCGTCTGTGGTGTCTGCGGACTGGAAAACACATCAGGGATTCTTTTCCCCCTTGGCGTTTGTTGTCCCTCGTTGTTGAAAGTGTGTTTGTAATCATTGGTATCAGGCGTTGCTTTGTGAGAAGGCCCCAGCCAAGAACGTGTAAACTGTTTGGCCGCGACTAACTCCTCCTCCAGTAGTGGTCGCGTGGTGGATGTTTCTCCTTGGGGTCGGAGCGGTGGTGGTGGTATTTTGTAGCAGTGGAAGGAGCGGCACTTCTGCACCTTATCCAGCTGCTGCCGTCTTTCACGAATACGATGCAATTCTGGGAGGAATGAAGGAACCACTGAACCATCATCTGTGACGAGACGCTCGGCGTACGGCTCCGCTGCTGGCCCCCACTTCTCCCTTAGCTGATACCGTGCAAGTATGGGTAATAATCGACGGTTGAAAGGTGCTGACGTTAGCTGTGAGCGTGTGCGCAGTTTTTCCAATTCTTCAAGTATCTCTTCCTCTGTAAATGGCGGTTCACCAACTATTTCCGACAATTTCGATACGTAGGCCGAGAGCCCGTTGCCACTGAATGTTCCGTTTGCAATGGAAACCGCCTCCCCGGCAGCGGTGTCAGCCCCGACAGCAGTCAATGCAAGCGCAAAGTGCGGTCCCCCGATGCCAACCTCTGCGGTGTTCTGCTGGCATTGAGAGAGTGGACTGTTGGCGCTTGCCGAGTGGATGGTGCTGGCGATCGGTGTTATGGGGCTTAACTGCTTCGAGTTACGACTGTTACTTGAGGGATGTAGCGGACTCGCACAGTGCACGGTGAGTTCTGCAGTCCCATTGGTGTCCAGCATTCCTATCAATTTCGTTGTCCTACGATCACTAATGGTATACGAGAGAGCGTAGATGCCAGAGAAAATGAAAGGTGAGTAACCATGCGCGTGAGGTAAACGTAACGCAAGGGAGAGTGTGGGCACTGTACCCACACACATGTTTATTACAACGTCTGTAACATGTGCAACTAGTCTTCGACACCTTTGACCCTCTTTACCCTTTTGCCAACAATTTTTACGCAAGAAAGGGCGGTAAAAGGTTTGCAGGCGCACCACACACGCGACTTTGCGCCCCCTTTTCTGATGTAGCTTTCTTTATGAACTTCTCCACACACCTGTGAGTGTTTTTGCATACGATACGTTTGTGATTAAATGCGTTAAATACCCGTTCGCCATCCTCATTTTTACCACTGAGGGGAAGGGCTGCGTTTCCCCGGTTTCACAAGGCGCACTTCGTTCACGGGTTGCCACCGAAAATAAAATAAAAAAATAGTAATCAAACTTCGTTCTCTTGCTGGACAGTTTATTTAAGTTACTTTTTCGCTGCCACTCCCTTCAGACGCGCTGTGAAGGCTTCGAGACTCTTCTGCACGTCCGGGTTCATCATGAGCTCCACGAAGAACTGCGTGTCATATTCTCTGTCTTCCTCGGAGCCAATGACCTGCAAATACTCGCGGCGGAGCATGTCACGTAGCATCCAGCGGGATTGTTGTGGAACTGACAGGAAGCGCTCAGCCTCCTTCAAGACTGCTTCACGGAGCTGCTGTTCCCCATCCACAACCAAATCAACCAAGCCCACTCGCAGTGCTTCGTCAGCGGTGGGCGTATCACCAAGTTGAAGCATCCTCTCAGCACGTCGCGAACCGAGAACGTACGCATAGGCGGGCACAACCCAGGGTGGTGTGGTTATACCAAGTTTCGTCTCGTTGAGCCCAATACGGAATGGCCGATCGGGTTTATCGGTCGGGTGCCGGAGCATCACACGAAAATCACAACCAAGAGCGAGAACGCATCCACCAGCTGGAGAATTGCCGCTAACCGCTCCGATGATTGGTTTCGGGAAGCTGTTGAGAATGAGCCACGCCTCCTGAAAGCTCTTCCAAAAGCGCCGGAGGCGCTCGGGCTCTGGATTGTGTAACTCGTTTATGTCCAGACCCGCTGAGAAGACTGTGGGTATGGAGGATGTTAGGATGACCGCCCTGCAACTTTCGTCGCTGCCAAGCCACAACATCCAACTGTTGAGTTCTTCAAAGAGCTCTAGACTGAGTGAGTTCACGGGTGCGCGATTAAGTGCTACTGTCGTGATGCCCCGGTCACTTGTGTCTACCTTCAGCATTTTTGGAGGCTCCGACGGCTTGCATGGAGGCTCAAAGTCATCTTCTGCCTCCGCACCCACTGCCGATGGATGCATCTGCTGGTGATGTTGCATTGGAACTGTTCCTTGCTGTACCGGAGGTCGGGGCCCTGGGGAAGTATTACCCGGTGCCCCGTGCATTGTTGTTTGTGAACGGATCGCTAAATGCGCAACAGCAGCGACATTGAAAACTCCAACTCTGGTGAGTGAAGCAAACGAAGCTGTGTGAAGAGATGTCACAACACTGCGTCGCATGGCCGTCTGCTGTTTTCCTCCTCTCCCAGTTTCGTCTCGCAGTTGGTGCAGTTGGATTCCGTTCTTCTGGTGTTGTCCTTAGAGGGTAGAAGGAAGCAAGTGCACAAAACTACAAATGAAGAAGAGTGCGCCAAAAGGGGGGAGAAAAATGCAGACGATCATGAACGAAGAACAGGAACAAGCGGTGGTGATGTGTTTACCGAACCCTTCATTTTCGTTTCGTCTTGCCTGGTGGCGGGGGTTGAGGTGAGGCAACGTGGCGGAGATGAGGGGTGAAGGAGCGCCAACGCCCAAGGGGACAAGAACATTGGCGGCTCCAGTCCCTCAACGATGATATGGCTGCCGAAGCAAAGAAGCATAGTAGCAGTTCATGTGCTCCGGCGGTCGTGTTGGCGGTCATTTGTCCATTGCGGGACGTACCAGCACCGCCGACCGCGCTTCCTCGTCAGTTGCACAACAAATTTACTCCTCATTCCTTAGTAACGTTTAATCACGAAAGGTACAGATCCACTCCCCGTCTTTTCGCATATATCTTCACGTACAGTACAGCGCAGCATCTTGCGGATTCATGTAGGCCATGAATTTTGTTGCTGATACATACGGTGGAAGCGACGAGGTTTTACTTCTTGCGTCCTCGAGCACTTCCGACGCGTACATCCGTTGCATCCGCTCCTTGAACACGTTAAACCCCATAACGCTCACCACATTCCTCAGTGTGTTTAGCGCCTTTTGATAGGAGTGGAATGTGAACTCCTTTCCCTTTTCCGCATCCACAATTACCAAATTCGCGTCATCCGCCCGCGTTTTTGCCGAGTCCGTGTTGATGTTAGACGCTGTCGTGTTGGCACCCGTCGCAGCAGGCCTCACTTTTCTCATGGGCCTTCCCATAATCACATCGCCAAGACACTGCTCCATTAACTGACAGACGCCCTCTTTGAGTACAAAGGGCATTCCGAGGGCATTCCCCACCCAATGATGCACAAGCTCGTGCACGATAAGCTCCACACGTTCCACCTCGACGACGGTCTCGGAACCCGGTGCGTTAGACCTTGATGCTCCTCTGGCACCTGTGCCTCCGACGGACTGCGTAAGACTGTAGATGGATTCATTAAGAAAGATACAACCATGATGCTCCATGCCCGAGATGTACGGCATTGTTGGTGCGACGACAATAGTTAGTGTTTCACCCCCTCCATACTGCTGCCACTCACAACAGTAATAATCGCTACCCCAGTGGTCGTTTGAAGAATGTGAGGAACAGAACGGCAGCTGTTGGAGAGGTATCGGTGAGTCGAAAAAGTCTTCCAGTAGCCGGATGGCATCACGTGCCGTGTGGGCCACTTGCGCGAGTACAGGTGGAGCCACCCCGCTCGTCGCATGAGTGACAACCCGCATCGTTACTGTCCTCATCGCGTGGTTGCCCTTACCATCGTGGCCAGAAAGACTCTTACCATTAGTAGTTTGCTCGATGTACTCGACGGCCGGGAGTCCGCGCAGCTGCAAGTCTTCTTCTAGCACCTCAACTGCTCCTGCGAAGGCAGCGAAGGCAATCACATAGGCGGGCAGTGGTCCAATGGGAGCGAACGAGTACTGCATGCCTCTGCTTCCCACAGCCTTCTTTGTAATCTCAGTTGTGTTGCTCACCACCATGTTGTACTCCGCCGGTAATTGCAGTAATTGCAATTGCCATACGATACGGTACTCTTGTGGATCATCAGGACATGGAAAAGCCAAGCGAGCCAAGGCAACCTCAAAATGTGTGAGTAGAACTCGTGAACCTGCCCCTCCCTCCCTCTGCTCCCCGGCGTAAATGCCACCTTGGTCCCATGCCTGCACCCTTCCGGTGAATGCTATGGACAAGAGGACTGTCGAACCTGCCGGCATGTCCGCTCCTCCTTCGAAATAGACATATTTCGATCCTGGGTCGTCGGCCTGCTGTTCACAACTTCCATCTCCCATGCTGTTGTGCTCATCACTGTTTTTGCAACGCTGCTTTTTCTTCAGGGACTGCTTTTCACGCTTCCGTGCCTCGCAGTTCTTTACGTGCTTATCGCTCCTACTCGCCCCAGTTGGGCCGGTTCCACTATTATTTTTATTACCATCACTGATGCTGTTGCTTTCGTCCACAACCTTCAACACTTTTAGAGACGCGGCTCCGCTGCGTTGCGATGCCATCTGCACCTTCATGGATTGCAGCGTGAGGGGCAAGGCCTTCGGGAGGCTATGCGGGATGTTTGTTATGGCGTGGAAGTGCAGCCCGTCCTCTTTGCGTGGGATTGCAACGTTCGGCTCGTTACGGGTGGGCGAACCCACCGCTGGTGAGGTGCTGCCTTCGTCTTTCTTAGAGTCGCAGCGCAAATAACGGATGGTGGACGTCCCACTGTAGGCATCTCCCGCTCGCAGAACCTGAGGTTGGCCCTCGCCACATTCACTAGGGCGCAGGAAGTTGAGCTGAAGCGTGCAATGCGTTGGACGCCAACGGTGCATTCCCCCACCGCGGCAGGAACACAGACTGGTTGAGCGGTACTTGCGCTACATTCCCGCCGGTCAACGAAATTAGCGATGTACGGAAGGGGAAAAAATAACAGACGTGTTTAATAACAAACTTTTGGGAAACACGTATATTTCGGCAGTACGACATGTGCGCACGCGTCACCGTAGTGGCGTGGTTTGAGTTAAGAAAAGGTTGCAACCGTTAACAGTAGATCAATCGCTTTGTATCAAGGGGTAGGTAGGGCCATTTCCCTTTGTATCTTTTCCACCCCGTTGCCTTTACGCATCAGTTCTGGGCTTTTGAGTTAAACACTGGCTTGGGGTTCACCATTTTCTGTGGAGCGTTGAGCTCGGTGACGCCGATTTCTGTTCCGTTGCTCACAGTTATTTGTGCAGCACATATATTGTTGACCCCTAGCAGATAATTGCAGGACTGATCACCGTTTCCATGCAATGATCACACACGAAAGACAAGGCTCCAAGGGACACACCGTTCTCCCCAACACGGTTTGCACAGCGGCGTAATCCGGCTCATAGCCGCTCCATGCACACATGGCCTGTGTTAGTCGTCACGTGCATCAGGCATCAAGGAGGCTAACGAAGGCGCAACGAACTCAGGAAGGAGCTGCGAATCCCCGGTGCTCTTTGCCCTCGCAATGTCCGCCATGGACTCTGCGCCACTGAGGACAAATAGCGTGCGGCAACCAGCGGCGTTACCAAAGGCAATGTCAGTTGTCAGGCGGTCACCCACCATCAGGCACTGACGCGCATCGGTGATGCCCTCTGCCTCAAACATTATCCGCGCCATGTCAACGTGCGGTTTTCCGCACACGGCGTCAGGGTTCCGACCTGATACGGTGCGCAGTGCGGAAACCATTCCACCTGCCCCAGGAAGGAGGAGTCCCTCTTCGCCAATGGGTATTTGGGGGTCTTCATTTGTTGCGATGAAGCAAACAGGTTTCTGAAGTCCTTTATCCGGCGTGCGGTCACGGTCTCCTCCAATACGATCTCCCTCACTGTCAGTGTTACTGCCAGCCCCTCGATGGAGGCAGAGTGAAGCATAGGCCAATTTAAGCATGTTAAAATGCAGGTCAAGTCCTACCACTACAGCCACCGGTGAGAGGTCTGTCAGTGAAATGCCCCTTCCGTAGTCGGTGATACCATCAGGGGGTTTCAGTTGACGTAGCGGAGCCGGAAGAATGCGCTCCTTCCACGCGGTGGCTGCATTTGCGCTGTTGTAACCACCTACCTTCTCTGCATCGTGTAACTCCATCCCATACGTAATGTACCCTGGCGCAAGAACACGCTGCAGCTCCTCATGAAGACCCTCCTCGCCGATAACAAATACATTTCCCCTCACCAGCCTCTTATCGCTAGTTGGTTCGTTCCCCTCTTGCCGCTCCTGATTACCCTCTGCAGCGCCACAAATGCGGCGCAGCCTCAGGGCGGCAGCATAGCCACTGTTGTACACTTCACTCTCTTTAACGCCCTCAATGCCGCGCTGCCTAAACAACTGCGCGAGACTGCTGCGCGACACGGAGGCGTTGTTCGTGAGGAAGCGGATCTCCTTCCCAAGTGAGCGCAAATACTGCAATGTCTGCGGAATGTTGGGAAGCACACGCGGCCCCGACCACACTACGCCATCCACGTCGAGAAGGATGTACTTCACAGACTGCAATAGTTTTTGCGCTGACGGGGCGGTGAGGGGAACTCCTGATGACACGCTAGCCATCCTTCAAATATCCGGTTCTAGCTACTAGATGTTGGTGATTTAAACAGAGATGGCGGGATGCAGACGGAGGAAAACGGGAATGCCTACAGAAGCGTGCGCTGCACAACAATACAACCCCAAGGGCGACTGGCCGACATGTCGACACTGGTAGCAGAAGGAAAGTTAAGACAAAAGAACGCGCACCGTTAATAACGGCGAAGGAAATGTTAACAAAACGAGCGTTAACGAACAAGTAAAAAAAATTATAATATGGAGAGCGGCTTTGCGTCGACAGGCGTAGCGTCTTCTGCGGACAGAAACCACCTTCTCCATCAAGCGATGAAAACAACAAAGGAAGTAGGGTTAGTAAAGGTGTTTGGGCCATCTATTGGATGAAGGGGTTGGAGTTAGGGTGTTGTTATTCACGAAGCAAAGAGCATAAACGTTAGCGGCGATAAATAGCAAAGAATGTCAAATATGAACAATCATAGCGATAAAAATAGCGGAAAATCAACGTAAACAGACCAATGCCTTGAGCAAATCAAGATAGTGAAAACGACAGAAACGTATGCTCTTTCCCTTCGTAGGGACGAGCCAAACGCGTGATTGATCTTGCTGGGGGTGTTGATGGTCCCGAGTTGGAAACCTGCCACTGAGGGGGCAGACAAACCCCCTTTCTTTCCTCTCCTTTAACTCCCTACTCGGCCGGAATGACTTGCGTAAATTGAGCAATACGACGCTATGTCTTTGCCTTATCCAACCTCGATGACGTGCATATTCACCCTCTTATTCAGAGAACAATGCCACCTTCGGATAGTTGGTAAAGGACCCTTTGCGCTCTGTGTTTCTCTTTCGTCTCCCGTTTATTCAAACTAATGGAAGAGGGGAACATCAAGTGAAAATACAGCATACTCGACGTTTCTATCGCCCGTTGGTTCCGAGCTGTAACCGTCAATCGATAGACATCCACGCAGAAGCGTTCGTGGGCAGTTCCCCCCCATCGCACTGTAATGTACTCTGCTTGCCTCCTCACCCGAACCCATATGCGCGACGGTGCTGCAAGCAATCAAAAGCTGCTGGCTAACGTACAGCTCAAACACACGATCAGTTGACAGGTCACGAACCCTTTTGGGGTAACCCAGTTGGCATTTGCCGTAGTCGTGGGCACCCAACACGGCACTCTCCTTCGCGCACTCGCGAGTTGCGAGGCATCCGTCGTTGATGGCAATATCTAACATAGAACAGTTAGAGCTGCTACAGCACAGTTCCTTCCAGTCTTCGTACAGGGAAGGCACCGGAGTGAGTGGAATGTCCAGGGCGGTAAGCAACTGCCTGTTTTCATCCCCTATCAAAACCGCTCCGTTCACTCCTTCCCCAAGCGCCCGAAGTCGCCTCGTCTCACACAACACAGCGGGTGGCGGCAGCGCGTCAGGGGGCCTATGCCCGTTTGTAAAAAGCCTTAATACAATGTGGTTGTTACGAATAAGGCATACGAAGATGATAAAAACGATGCAAGTT
>NW_027124902.1:7922-27018 GCF_001457755.1 Trypanosoma equiperdum | reverse complement strand
ATAAGTGAATGTAGCCGCACGCAAGGATGTACCGGCGGCACTGCCCGCATGCCGCTGTTCCCTGCGCTGAAGGAACAATTGTGGGGAGGGCGCTGTTGTACAGCAGTTTATGTACGAATATCACCCAATTGAACTCTTACGATGCTCTTGTAGTGCGGATACCAGTGAAACGTATTGTTGCTCTGCAACCTCCTTACTCATCCCTTTAACCCTGCACCATGCATCCCACTTAGCGCGTCCAACCACATCGGTTAACCACGGTCTCGAAATATTGATATCGCCAACGGTAGCCTGCTTGTACAAGGCATAAATGTTCAGTTTCATGTCGTTGCTTACCATACCTACGATTCTGGCAAAGGCTTGTTGCGCCGCCGCAAATGCCGTTTCTGGGTTTTGCACGGCAGCTCTATTACCCGTTGTGTTAAAATCGGAGGTGCTTTTCTCACCAACGTCGGTAGTGGTAAAAACTTCGTGGCGCTGACGATGAAGTATGGAGTGCAGTGTGGGACACGGTGAACAGCCACCCATTAGCCGATATACCATATCCCTCGAAAATCCCAGTGGCGTGCCATCCTCACAATCCTTTAAACCATCAAAGATATCACAGCACATAACAAGCCAATCCGCCAATGCTCGTTCAGCTTCATCACGAGCTCTGGCATCAACAGACACTTGTTGCGTGGCCCATAGCTTTTCTGCACCAAGCAGCACTGACTCAACTAACCCAAAGTACAACATCTCCGCTCTTGAGCTAAACTTCTTCAGCGGAGTAGACGGTGTGGCCATCAACCATAACACACTGAAGCGCTCTGCTTCACTGGCTGGTGGTGAAGCTACGTACCGCCGGAGCGCCGCTTGCTCACCCGACGCGCTTGCTAGCAAAACCCTCAGCTTCTCACACATCATTAGTAGCAGCGGGCCATTTTGGGGGAATGAAGCTGCCACAGCCCCCGCTACCAACGCCGCCACAAATGTCACAGGCATGTCACCCACAGTTTGAGTTTCATCAATGGCCTCCACAAGAGGTAAAAATTTTTGAACCGTACACTCAAGCGAGACTAACTGCAACAAGAGGAAAAGGTGCACGCTGTGGAGTGACGCTGCGGTCGGAACGGTGGCAGGTACGTCACCGTGCCGTAACGCAGGGCTGTAGCCGCCCACGATATCGGGACCATGCTGCTCGAGCTTCAACAATGTTGAGCGGCGAAAATCTACCCAAAGAAGGATGAAAGCAAGCTTTTGGGGATCTTGCACTGGGCAGGAAAGGTAAAAATGCGGCTGTAACGGTAATTGGCACTGGCGCATACGTTTTTCGCTAGCCTCGACGCAACCGCAACCACCGCCTCTGGTGTCATCTGGCTGCTCGCCTGTGCCAGCAGTAGTCAATCTGCCGTTGTCACCTACTGAAAGGGGGGTTTCACCACAAAAAACAGGTAGTAGCAACCCATCGAAAACCTCCAAAACGTCAAACAGTGTAGCTATATTGCCGTTGCATACATCATACATGACAGTTGAATCCACCAAAATGCTGGAGAGGGGTTGAGTATCGTTACGTCGTGCAGCATTGCTTAACCTAGCAATGCGCTCGGTGAAACAGCCCTCGGGTAGGGAGACCAGCTCAGCGTTATCGCTGCCTTTAGAGCCACCTCGCGCTCTACCTCTACGGCAGCCACAGTGGCGGTCACCACGATGACGAGTCCCCTCCCACACGAGACGCAGAAGTAGCGGGCGTAAGGCTTCCGACACACAGGACAGTCTGAACGGCCATTTCACTCCCTTGCATTCAGAACTCAAGCCCAACGCACCAACATTTTCTCCATTGCTTGTGTTGCAGCTGTCGTTATTCCCTCCGTCACGAAGTGGTGATCTCTCTGAGTTAGCTCCAAAAACAACAAAAGCACCAGCAAACTCGCGCCTGATCTGGCATCTTGCGTCGCGGTCACCCAAGTTTAGTTGGCCCTGCGACTTTTCGACGCCCCCAGCCATGGTAACTCCCAAAGCATCGCTGCCACACGAAGGAGCAACCGGCAGCGATGAAATACGGCCAGATTGCTCCTCAACGTCATGGTATTCACAAGGTGTGCCGATAGCGCTTCCACACGAAACGCTGTCAAGTACAACCCCTCCATATGTTCGGTGAAATGTCACAATTGCTTCAACCACCTCTTGCCGCAGCAAAACAATGGCGAGGTGGAGTGGAAACCATTCGTCGATTCCGACCTCGTCTTGATTCTCCAAGTCCACAGGCTCGGTGTCAGGATCGTCCATAAGACTAACGTATACTAAAAGAGGGTTGTACACACGGCATGCGGCTTCATAAATGCATCCCTTGAGACTCACCTCGCGCAAACGCTGAAGCAAATCATCAAGAAACTCCGCAGGATCAGCGGGCACGCCGTCAGTTACTTCAAGAAGAAATGTTACTGGTTCCCCCAAATGCTCCGCTTTGCTCCACATCGCCCGCTAAAGCAACGGCCACTAAAGAGTCCCTTTCTATTTTCTTCTCGCGTTATATGTTACCTCCGTCTTCGTGCACAGATGAAGATGAAAACGAAGGTGGACAAAAAGTTAAAAAAGGTGTATACAGGCAAAATAAACGCATATGTATATAGCGCGGACTTAGCAACGAGGTTGCACCACTGCCACATACTGTCTCTGCGCTAAGGGGCGCCAGGGGCCGCTCACGGCATTATTGTACCATGGGCGAAGCAACAACAAACTTTTTGGCGCACGCGGGAGCCCTCGGGAGCAAAGCCCAGAGTCCCCCCTCTATCTCTAGCTTCATATGCACATATCGGCTGCATTTCCCGAAGAAACCCAACAAGAGTTGCCATGGGTAGAAAATCAAAAGAAGCGAACGGGAAACAAGGGCCTTAGGTTTGGCAGTAGGGCAAGTACCCTCCCTCACGGCCTACAACGGATTATTAGATCTGAAGGAATATACATCTATCCTCGTGAACAGGTTGATATGCACAAACATAATACAACGAGAGGGGAGAGGGGATTATGAAAATTAAAAAGGTGATCACTTCATCGGAAGTGAAAAAAAGCACCCTCTTCGCATGGCCACACCTTTCGTATGCAACTCTAAGGCGACGACAATTCATGAAAACGCTGAAGGGGTAATATACATACTGCGTAAACATGACAATGCACATTCAGTCTCACCTCCTGGACACTGAGGTGTAATCCTCCAACAGCCCCCAGCCATGAACAACAGGCAGGTCCCAATTTCTCTGTTTGCCCGTGGTGTTTGCCCTACGCCCCCCTGATGTGGCGCACTTCCCACAGACAGGCTTCAACAACATTGACCCCGCATCCCACCAACCTATGGTTGGTTTTATCCCCATCCAACTGGTAGCGCGATCATCATTCCTTTGAAGTTTCACACAACATCTATCTGACGACTTGCCCAGATCCGAACGCAGCTATGCGAGAAAACCAATCATGTAGACCCGGATTAAACGATGACATCCCATGTCCGTCATTGCTGGTCACTGCCATCAAAAACCGTACGACATCCACGGTAACCGCGCAACGCGGCATCAGCATTTGAACATTCCGCTCCATCAACGCATCGTCAACGACGGCACGTGGTATTATCGATGCAACAATCATCTGAATAAAATCAGCAACAAGTTTTGATTTAGCCTCGTCTACAGGCGATACCTCATCGGATTCGTCACACCCATCGTCCGCACCCTTCTCTTTGTAACCCGGAGCGGTGCCGGACGCAACCTTGTCAGTCGCACCGGCACCAACAATGGCGGCTCGTCCACCCCAAGGGTTTCCGTGGTTCCCACTGGCACCAACAGCTCCACTGTTGTTGCCGAACGGAGTAGCGTTAAGATTCGAAGCTCCGCTGAGGAGCCCTTCAACAGTCATCGGCGCGCGCATTGCTTTCCTTCCCGTGGTAGGTGGTGCTAGCTTCGTGAATAGCACTGACAAAACTTCATTTAGCTGCTGTGTAAGGGCGGCACCGGCGGCAATGTCCTCTTCATCCACGGCACCTTCCACGCCCGGGGGCGCTTTGGCCAAGGGCAGCGACGGTGCCGGACTTTGCATAAGGAGCAACGTGTGAGCTGCTTGGGCTTGCAGTTGCCTCATCTCCGCAACGGGGCAGTCAAACACCACACACTGCGTACTATTCCACATGTTGAAAATGGAACCGGCGTCCACCCAACGTGGCCCTTCACCGGTTGAAGCAGCAAGCGAGTGCGTCATACCTTTATTCGTCGCACGTGCAGTCTTCTTAGTTGGGTGGTAGGGTTTCTCGGCAACCGAAGGGGGCTGCGTTGCGGCTGGATCGTTGGCAGGGGAGACGACGAGCACAAACTTGAGAGTTGACACCGGTTCAGCCTGTTTGCAAGCTGCACCGCCACCATTGGCACCTTGCCCACAGCGGGGCGAGGCGGCGCGAATACTCATGTTTTCGTTGTAAGCAACAGGATCAGCGCTCGCCGACTCGTACTGGAAAGTATTGCAAATGACAGTGTTGGCGCGTGGCACGTGGAGCTGCTGGAGCGTTTGGGGAGACAATAACGAGGGAAGCGCATCTATTATGACAGGTGGCAAAAACCCAGCAGGCGACGCGTTGTCATCCCCTATTACTGTAGCCGTAGATGCACCAGTACGTTGCGTCCTGAAAGCACCACCGGGACGGGTGGCAGAAGAAGCCTGCTGCTTCAGAATTGACTCCAACGCCCCTTCGCTGTGCCACAGGTAACTGCAGCTCAGAGGGGCGGTTCTGGTCTGGAGAAACGAGCGGACATGTTGCAGGGCGAGCTCAAGATCTAGTGACTCCTGTGGTGGGAGCAAGCAGTCTAGTGAACGCTCTCGATGAAGAGCGGCAAACGCAGAAACGACCGCAGGGAGTGACACATTGTTTCTCTGAGCTGCTCGCTCTCGGTCATCACGCGTCCGCGGATGACTGGGCCCACTCGGAGGTAAAGAACCTCCCCCTCCAGCAGCGTTATCCCACCCTGGACCTTCTTTCTCCATAACATTCCCCACATTGCGCTGTTGATAATGAATGTAGGCAGTGACACTCTCAGCAAATACAACGTCAGTCCCCAGCGAAATAGCGTCATCTCCGTACAGCGAAAACACACTTGTACCGCTGAAGACATGAAATTTCATGTCGGCGACAAGTTTGGCAAGCACTGCACAGTTGGCAGCAACAATGCAAAACGCTCGGCCCGCATGTGAAAACAAGGCTGAGAGCAATAGCAGCGCAACACGTAGTATATTATAGTCGTGGATACCAACCGATACCACCTGCTTTACGACAGACATGAGCAATCGAACGGGATTCTGTCGATACGGTTCGAGTGAAGCAATCATCTCCTCTTCGCTCGACATTTCGTGAGCCATCACAGTGACCGGCGCCCCACCCATTGTTTCCCCTCCCTTTCGCTGCTGCTGCAAGGGGTTCTCTTCTTGCCTTGCTGTGATAAGCGAGGGGTTCCGCAGGCAGAGAAGGCGGGCCAACATAAAGTGACTTTCAATGAGTGCAGTGGGATGTGCTGCTGTGTCGTAACGCGATGCGACGGATAAAATGACGTCCTGCAGCAGATGTTCCGCTTGGTCAAGTAAACCCACTCGAATGTGCTCCTCAGCCAGGGTATTCACTGCCCTATGGACATAAACAGCATCCGTACTCCACGGCAAGGGGGCAAGCTGTTTCCATAAAACTTCGCGCCGGTTTTCTCTCTTCGTTACTTCCCTACTATCATCTTGCTTCCTCTCGTTGAAGCAAAAGGTAAGAGGAAGCAAACTATGTACCTGGCTGTACTCCTGCAGATTCAGTACAGCACCCTCCAGAAGGTCGATGGACGAGGTGGAACCCTTCTGGCTCTCTTTACATTGCTTTTCTCGCCTCAGGGCTTCAAGAGCCAGTATGGTCCAAGGGTGAAACAAATCCATGCGGCTGTCGCACACCAATGATCGAGAAACATCCAGCAATCCATTGAGAGTTTCCTCGGCATCACTTGCTGTCCCTGTGCGCATTGATATTGTGGCGCGGTACAAGGAAAAGACGCGTGCGCTGTATGAATCGCCGCACTGCTCGCATAGAGCGAGTGCGTGATCAACTACTTTCTGCGCTACCGAGTACTCCAGAAGGCGCACATGGTTCTGAGTCATGAGCTCATACACCTCGCACCAGAAATTGTGTGTACCCACTGTCCACAGGAAGGATGGCACATGAGGTATATTGCAGACAAACGACCCGCCATTCTCAAAAGATCTCACGAGACCCTTCAACAACCCAAGTGCTTTCATAGACTCCCCACGTACGGTATATATCCTCGATAGTAAACGCTCAGATGTGCATCGAGTGTAAGTGTCTTCTACTTCACGCCAACGTTTTGCGTTTCCACCGTCCGGTAAACGCGAAGAAGGCGGGGCGGAGTCACGCGGCACACTCTTCCTACCACGCAAGACAAATGCATTGCCGTCCCCGACAGTACTCGTTGAGTTGCCCGATTGCCGCGGGTGCTGCTGTCGCTCGCCCTGCCGCTGCTGCTGCACCTTCTGTAGTCGGGCTAGGATGACCTGAAGAATCTGCTCCGCAGCATTTAGAGCCTCACGACAAGCGCTGTTATTGTACGTGAGATTCATCGGGCGCTGACTCCCACGGGAACGCATCGCACGGCGGTCAGCCCCTGTTGTCGTGCCGGACGCTGGGGGCTGCGATTGACCACCGAGGCTTCCCCAAACGTAAGCAGCTTCCTTTCCCCCAAGGACAACAAGGCACTCCGCCAGAGTGAGCTCTACACGTTGTGACAGCCGTTTTCCGTAGTACGCCGCAACCGGTTCTGGAAGACCAGAGGCCCCCGACATCAGTGAAGAAACGGCTTGCCCCACGGACGCTCCTGCTGCATCCGCTGCTGGGCGATCATCAGACCCTGGGGAAGTAAAGCACTGCGTAATGAAAACCTGAATGCACGCCACGTTTCCAGGGCTCGTGGGGAGTTCGGTATCGTTGTATAAACCAGATTGAGATGACTCCTCCTGATGCTGCTGCTGCTGGAGTGCTTGATTATTCGGTGCTTCAGCAGCCGGCTCCGCCTGCCGGCGAGACTGCGCGCCGGTATCTGCGCCCTTTAAACCTTTAGTAGTTTTTAACGCCTCACTCCCAGAAGCGCACAGATCAAAACTCTCCAGTGCCACACACGGCACGCGCTTACCCTGACACACATCGCGCAGTATGCCCATAGAGGCCCGGAAGTTACCACTGTATGCAGCTGCCTTTGCCTGCAGTAGTCGAATTTCCACCGTTAGCGGCACATGACGCGTGTAGGTTCGTGCTAGGTATTCCGCCAAGCAGGCAACCATAGCAGAATACACTGGAAATTTAAATTGTAATAGCTCCCACCCCAAAAATAGCAGATGATGTATGATTTGCGGCATCAGTGTAGTTAATGGTTCACGAAGATGTGGCAAAACTATGATGTCCTCCAGTGCGAACCCACAAAAGTCACGCAAACATTGCGGCAGACCACTGCCTGAGGACTGCTCGAAGAGGCGCTCAAGAACACGGGCAGAAAGCAAGCACGCATCCACGGCACGTTTCTGTTGCTCCCGGTAAGTGTACATGGCGAGAGAAGTTAGTGAGAGAATGGCCAAAAGAATGCGAGGACACCCCACAGAGGCTGCTTGGAATTCGGACCACGTATCAACCGCAGTTGAGTTACGTAAGCTCTCGGGCACACCAAGTGCCGCATCCACTGAATCTAACCAACACCTTTCCGCCTCATCGCGCTGACGATGCAGTATGTAAATACGACCCAGTTCATAAAGCTCCTCTGCAAGGGGTCCAAACAGGCGGCGTTGACGGAGGTACGATATAAGATTATCGTACGACCCGGTGACGTCGTGCAGTGATGTGGGTCGTGACGCGCCGTTGGTGTCGTCAGCATTAGGAGGATTCGTACCACATACCACACTGTCATCCGCTCGTACCGTGGCGCGGGGGCGCGAAGTCTCCACAAGAACATCTGACACAAGCGAACATTCATCAGCAGAGAAGTTGAAAGATGCGTTCGGCATGGACAAAACGGACATTTTGCTGTCACCCTGGGTACCCCATGAGGGCAGCAGCGTCCGACCCAGACGCTGCATAGCACGTGAATAGGCTTCTGTTTTGGTATACCTCCTCCATGTCCAACGCGCATTTCTGGATAGCGACTTTTGCCTCGACTCGTCCCGGTACACCTCTAAGAGTTTGTCCACAGTTTCCTTTGCAATAGGTTCCCCAATCATACACTGCACGTTCAGTACAAAAGGTAACAAATGCCTCGAAAAGGAACCGCTTGTTAACTTCTGAACTTCCTCCGCAATTTGCAGGGACGCCAGTTGACAACTGAACTGTGCACATTTCAACAGAAACACCAGTTTGTCAATGGCTGTGCCCATAGGTATTGTGTAACCAAGACGCTTCGCGGCAAGCTCCATACCATTGGGGTCTTCGAAAGAAATTGGCTTCGTGATACACCTCACGGTGCCAGCTTCCTCAGTCTTCTTCCTCCGCTTCTTCGACACTCTCGCCTCCCATTGCTGCCGCTGGACCACGGCCGTATCGTACGCGCACTTCCTTTCCTCAGCTTCTTGCTCAAGTAGGCTGCAGTCAACTTCCAACTCACGAAGGAAGTAACCCACATCCGGTATTACATCCACCCACATCTCCATCAACGAACTCAACTGCAATGAGGACTGCCATTGAATCCTCGTACGCTCAAAACTCTCCCTCGCACATACCTCGTGTGTCTGATAAAGCAGCGAATGGCCCCTCTTCCGCTGTTCCACGTCACGAGCATGCTCAAGGTAAGCCTCTTCATATTGACCTGCGGGAGAGAAAAGGGAAAAAAGGGAGGGAACGCGTCCCTGAAATGGTAGCTGCTCATCCAGCAGCACATCGCGTCTGACTTTAACGGCATTCGGTTGTACGATCCCCAGGTCACGGCGATAGTCTACATACCCTTCCCATAGCAGAAGCAACGTTCTCTGCATCGTTTGTGCAAGGGGGCATATGTACGGTCCAAGGGCAACCAGCTTTTCGCGGGAACGAGGACCCGTGCGCATAACGGAAGCTCGTTGCTCCGTAGCTGAAAGTGTCCCCACAAATCGGTACAGGCGCGGATCAATGAAGCCGTCCGCGGCATCGCTAGAGTATGTCCCACCGCACGAAGGTGAACCCCGGCCACCGGCGTCCTCAGCGAGTGTCTGCTGCGCGTCGTTCAGTGGCTGCACGTCTGCGGGATCGTCGCATACAAACGTGCGAATCCCGTCGACCGCAAGTAGAACCACCTGGAACGCTTGAGCTGGTAAACCGCAACGGTTGAACAACCTAGCAGACCGCATAGCGTGCGACAAAAACCTCTCTTCCTCATCTCCTTCATCCAATGCTGTCCCTTGCACGGCACGCTTACCCTTTGGCATGTCCTCAGTCAAAGCTGACACGGACTCGTCAACACCTCCCTTCACTTTGCTCGCGCGGCGGGAAACCTTCCCAGACGTATCTAATGTGGCTTTCTCTTGGAGCACCTGGCATTGCTCCAACTGCAGTAGTGACATCTTCTCCAGGAAAAAATACAGCTTCGCTGTGAAAGGAACGCAAAACTGCATGATACGGGCCCTCAGCCACCGTGCAATCTGTCGTCTCCACACCCAGGCAAACCCACGGGTGAGTTGTCGCAATGTTTCCTTCTCAACAGGTGACCATTCTCCCTCCGCTGTATTACTAACAATATGTTGTCCCAGTTCATTTATAGGCGCAACCTGAGCCCTCGCATCCTCGGCCGCCAACTCTTTTGCACTCTCCAGTGCGGTCGGGTTATCAGTCGTCGATGCATCGACTGAGGAAGTACCCTTCAACTGTATGTGCAAGTACCCTTCTCGGCGGAGCCAGCTCCTCATGCTTTCAATCAATCCATTCTGGTGCTCGTTAATAAGGGTGCGGATATCCTTAAGGCGCTTTAATGTATCCAGTGCCAGCCGTCGCGCATTCACGACATCACCTTGCTCCATCAGGCTCTCTACGACATATGCAGCTGTCCGCGCGTACATGGGATGATCGCACACCTGATGGAGCCGTTCGATGGCTAGCTGCGCTGATCGACTGTGCACTGCTCGGACCACCTCCAACAACCATGGCGGAATACCTTCTAATACCACGCAGTTGGGCGTCGCAGCCAACACCGAGTCGAGTGCTTTGTCGCATGAAGAGAAGACTTTTCTCAAGGAGCCGGCAACCTGAGCAGGCACTTTGAAAAGAATCTCCCCCAGGAGCTCCACATATTCGATGGGTACGCAGTCGTCGACGATGTCGTCTAACATTACGTACGAGCTTCCGGGAAATGTCGAAACACCGGCAGCGCACTCAGCAGGGGCGCCGGTTGTCTGGGATGGTGCCGCAGAGCCCACCCTGGAGCCGCGGCGAAGGCGAGATGAAGTCCCGCGCGAGGCGTTTTCGCCTCGGTTGCCTGGAGCTGGTGTCCCCTGCGTACCTTCGGGAGCGCTTCCCTTTGAATTCACGACGCGCTGCACTCTGCGCGCACTGCAGCGAATTCGGTGTCTGTGACGGCGCTGCCGCAAGTTAGGAGCGTTGTATACATCGTTCCATACACGCTCAAATGCCTGAAGAAGAAGCTCATACCACCCAGCGATGGTCGAAGGAAGGTCAGATAAATCCTCAGAACAGCGCTCGGGCGACACTACCGGGGCCCCTGCAGGGGTTGTTGCTCCCGCCTGTTGCCCCACAATTTGGTCCTTGCTGTTAGTATCAGCATGCAAATTGGCGCAAGGGGCAGAACAGGGCATAGAAGCCATCCTTCGTATCGTAAGGAGTAATGCACCAAGAACGCGAACCGCCAACAACTGCACGTCCGGATCATCAGACGTGGAGGTGGGATGTAACAACAGGATCTTACACAATGTGCCGAGCGGCCGCAGCACAACAGGACAGTAATTGTCGTCCACAAGTGTTGGAAGGAGGGCGTTGAACAACTCGAAGGCACAGCGCATCATACGTCCATAATCTTTAACGCGGAACGCAAGCTCCATGACAAACCGAATTCGGTATGCGCAGCGCATATATACAACTTGAGTCTCCTGCAACTTATAACGTTTTGGGAAAGGCACCTCGACCAACATGCTGTGCTCAGTAAAAGGCATGAGCCCTGTGGTACAAAAGTTTTTGTAAGCGTGGCCTTTCATATCGCCCACAGACATCCAAAGAATAGCCGAAACAAGCGCTCGCAGTTGCAATGGTGATGACGCAGACAAGATTTCCTCGCTCGGTTGGAACTCTAGGGGGCTTATGATGGTGTTACCATCCCCAGTTGGTGAGGGAGAGCG
The DNA here is from genome assembly GCF_001457755.1 of Trypanosoma equiperdum. Taxonomy (NCBI): domain Eukaryota; phylum Euglenozoa; class Kinetoplastea; order Trypanosomatida; family Trypanosomatidae; genus Trypanosoma; species Trypanosoma equiperdum. The sequence goes on along the minus strand of NW_027124902.1, from coordinate 15,660 downwards.
ACGCGAACCCTCCGCGGTGACGGTAGCTGCTTCCCTAGTAATTGTACCGACGCTCCGTGACGCCGCTGAGTCTCGGAGACATGGCGCATTGCTCTTATCACACAAAAAAGCTGCGTGCAGTACATCCCTTGACTTCTCCATCCACTCCGTAAATCCTAGCTTCCCACATATGGTCACGGCGTAGCACCAAATCATGAGAGGAGAGTACGCACTCCCCTCGCGCGGGGCCAGTTTGTCAACCCCAAAACTCCCATTTGATCCACTCCACTCGGGACGACACAGCAGATGAAAAGCCTCTTCTAGCATTTCCCGCTGTACCTTCCGCCGGGGTTGATGGGATGCCAAACACAACAAGACAAGCGCTAGTAGTAATGCGTCCGAACTCTCCCGCGCCCACGCAACAAGCCGTTTCCTCTCTCGCTCATTGGTATCCAAAAACTGTGGTTCCTCCTGGATAAGTGACTTTAGAATATTCTTCTCCTTCAGCGTAACGGCGCCATAAATATTAGCCTTCGCCTGGCGCTCCTTAATTCGTGTGACGTCCTCTCTGTGCCTTTCAATAGCTGCAAAAGATTGTTGATACAAACTAGCACACCAACACAGTTCGATTCGACAACGCATTAAATCAGTCCTTATATCACGCACCTCCTGCTCACCACTAGCCACCAACGCAGACACATGCGACCCTAAACCTAATCTAGCACCAGTATCAACCCCTGCAACCTGTGCGGAGTTATGCATATCCAACAGATGCGTCGCACTGGAAAGCCACCTCAACGCAATATTAATGGCAGAAATCCCTAGCATGGCGTGGTGATGCTTTTTGCGAAATACGCAGGCGGAGTCCACACCCTTTGGGAGCCCATCTACCGATCCACCAACCTCCCCTCCTTGATGCGATGTCGGTGATGCCGATCCCGCAGCTGCCTCCCCTGAAACCGCATTTCCATCATTGTCGTCACCGGCCCCTTGGGCACCAACAACTTTCTCTTTAACTACTTCTACCTCCGCCACAACCTCTTTTGCATATCTCAGAACAAGTTCGCTAAAGTCGACAGCGCTTGTCAGCCCACTACTCGCCTTCACATCCAAGTATGTGCATATGATCTCGTGATACAACTCCACCGGGTCCTTATCCAGTTGGTGCCCCGATGCGACACTCACCCCATTGCCATCACGCAAGAGGGGCGCTGACCTTGTCACAACTGGAAGCTTGCTGGGGGAGTAGCGGGCCATACGGTGGAGTAAAAACTCCGCGCCACGCTCCAGCAGTTGCTGACAGACTACCCGCACGGACTCCGACACCGCTGTGGTTGAACTCAGCAGAGGTGGGTACAAAACAGAGGATGACGTCATGGAGGGAGAGGCAGAGGACAAGCCGTCAACGGGGGCACCGAAGGCCACAGCGATAGCACTGTCGTTATTATTACTGTTGGATACACTAATCAACAGAGGCCCTTTACACTGCTCCAACAGCCTCCTGAGATGCTCAGCGACGGGAAAGATACTGTAAATATCTTCCAAAGAATGTCGATCAGCACCACTTTCAGCTGCTCCACACCCGCGCACCCTTCGCATGTGCCGAAGGATGTGTAAAGAAGCGGTGAATACATTTGCTAAAGCCCACACGGGTGATCGCGAGTGCCGTCCACCCACCTTTCCGCTTTCAGGCGATGGTGAAACTGGGCGCGAAGCCAACCCCTCATCACTTTCACCGAGTTTCCGCCACAATAGACTAGTGGAGCAGATGCAAAGCCGCCCATACAAATCGACATCCGGGGCATCATACAACACGCAATGAAGCAACAATGCTGTAGCGATGCTCTCTTCCTCCGTTTCCGTTAAGCGGGAGATCGATCGTCCATCACGCTGCTCCTCGTTTCCATGAAAGAGGAAAGGACCTGGTGGCTTTGGGTACCCAATTTCACAGAGCAGGGCCTCCAGGGTAATACTCCCAAGCAGTACATCGTCTTCGACAACACTGAACTCTTGGGGCACAACATTCCCTTCACGGCCCTTCCGACGGGGCGCAGCACTCTTCTTCCCCGTAGACTTTGTGGCGGGCGCATCCACAGCGAACGCATTATTTGCGGCTTTAGTCGTTTCAGAGCTATCAAAACCCTCTAGCCGGCATCGTTCCGCGATTGTAGGGTTTTCCTTCAGATAATTGCGCACCGCGTGACGCGCCAAAAATTCGAGTGCCGAAGTCGCCCACAAGTGCAACTTACCCATGAATGTGCTCGGATCAAATGCAGCATCACCAAGTTGATCGGTTCTACTTCTTGGTCGTGTCGTAGGGGGTATTGAAGTGATGGCCACAGCGAGCAAGAAACGCATTAGAGGGCCCCGAGCTCTCTCAACCAACCTTGTCTTTTTCAACGCATCCATGTTGCGGCGATCCCTTGATTTTTGCTGTTGCTTGGCCTTATTAAGGCGATACCCTGCTCCTCCAACGAGTGCGGCAGACACCTCCGAGGCAGTTGGCAACTCCACTCTCATCAGTGTCTGCCATGCCTTGTCAAGCACATCAAGTCCACTGCAGGGAAGGTCACCGTTATACGCTTCAGAACCATCACGAACAGTAGAATCTCCAACACTTGGCACCTGTTTGGTGCCATGCGCCCCATCTCCAGCTCCACCGACACTCGGTTGTGGAGGTGAATACCTTTCCGCGCCTGATCCATTCACGTACCAAGTGTACCTCAACACAGTGAGGTGGACATTGTACAAAGCCACGAGCAGAATCTCCCTGGTTTCCTCTGAAGGCCCAACCCCGTCTACAAACTCAAGTTCCACAAGTTCCCGTACCTTCACCAGCGTGCGCTGCGCTTGGTGCAACGCTTCCTCATACATCCCTTGCCGTTCATAACAATTGCATAAAAGCTCATATAGTCGCACGCGCCAAAGCAAGTAGCGCGAAGTTGAGAGCTTGAGTGTCCCCGACTCACATACCTCGATGCAGTACGCAGTAGAACGTGCAATAACCGGCATTACCACCGCAGTGCTCCCACTTGCGAAACGCATCAAATGCAGGCACATTTCATATATCATGACGGTGGCGTTGAACAGGACAAAGTAGTTCAAATCCGCCTCCACGTCACAAGCGGAAACAAGCCTATGGACTACATTCTCTAAACACGACGTCGCTTGCTGTAAAACACCGGGGCGGCACCGGAACGAAGAGGCGCCGGTGAAAAGCCGAAAAAACTGGCATGCTTGAGTAAGCAACTCGTACTGCACAACGACGCGCCAAGCGTCAGTAAACTTCGCCCGCCTCTCTTGATCAACCTCCTTTGAGACAAACCGCAGACTGCGCCTGCCGGCCGTGGGTGTCTCTCCCTCAGTTTGCAAAAGGCGACCAAACGCTGTGGTTTTCCTGGCGCTTTTTGATATTGCTGAGACTGTGCCCGCTACGGCGCAAGCATCGCGCAGCGTTGTATTCACATCCTTCTCGATAGACTTGAGACAAATATTCATCGCATCATCGTATAAACCACGCGACACAAGGAAGTACGCAGCGAAGATGCACTCCTCCGCGTACTGGACAGTAACGTCGAACGCTGGGTGACGGTCACGTCGGTCGGCATGCAGACCTGCCACAATAAAAGACTTTCTGCCTTCCCCCTTTGCAGCCGGAGACGTCTGGCTTGCTGCTTGCGGCGACAGGCTGGGTGGCCCACCTCCATACCTTCTGCTGGTGTTACTCCTGTTAAAAGAAGCAATGCTACAAGCCGCTCGACTACGTATACTCCCCGTGGGGCTGCAAAAGGCACCGCCCATGGCGATATTGCGCTTTCTACTGTCAAGAAGTTGCTCAAGAAAAACACGATTCCGCCGTATATCGGACGATTGCGTCGCAGCGTCCTGTTGAAGCGCAAAGTACCGCAGTTTCTGGTGGAAACTAATGTGGTATTCATCGTTCGCTGTCATTGTATAACTCCTTCGCACTACTTCTGCCTGTTGTTGCCGTGCCCGCCGGCCGTTGTTGCTCTCTGATTTTCTCCTTCAGTGTCTTTCTTTTACGCCACTTCCTTTGAAACAGAGGGATATATGAGAGTGATTCGAAGGAAAAAAACAGAGGTAAGACAAATGTCATTGAAAGTTAGTGAAGGTTAAAGGAGTGAAAACAAAAAAACTATTGATTCTAACCGCCTGGCGTCGAGGAACCAGCACGTAATGGCTAGCAGTCGTTACAAAAAAAAAAAGAAAGACAAAAAACACCTGTGGGAGTTAGTTTGTGTTGGGTCCTCCACATGTCCAACCGGTCATCAATCGGCTTTATTTTAACGGCGGGTTCAAGGGTAACAAAAAGGGAGGCAAGTGGGAGGTTTACCTCAACTAGCCAAGTTTCTGCGGTTTACTGCTGCTGCCATGTAAAGTTGTGTCGTTCCGGAGGTCCGTTACCTTTGTTGACCGCTGACGCTCTAATATTACATTACTGTTACGGCAACTAACGGTCACTCACATGCAACACGCGGCAATAAGGCACGACGCCAACCGAGGAAAACAGAGACACACACATATTCATTTGTCATCTTACCCATTTATAATACCCGCCTCGGTGCCTGCTGTCCCAAGTATAAACACACGAGAGGGGCACACAGGAAGATGCTCCGTGGGCGGGCGGTGATGGTAATTTAAAAAAAAAAAGTAACAACAACAATAATAATATGGACTGAAGGTGAATAACAACAACTGTAGAAAGTTAAAATATATACACATATGTGCATATAATGGTGCAGACAGATAAAATAATGACGATAAATGCGGTATGGGGAAACGATAAGAAGACCAAAAAGGAAGAACACCCATGCCAATTAACCATATAAAAATTTTTCCCCAAACACCCTCCCCTTATGTCCCTTTACCACCCCTCCTCGTCGCTTTTTGTTTTTTTTGCCATGCGTCTTGTCGCTGTTAGCCCCCACACAAACACACACGCCAGCTCCTTCACCCTCTTTCGCGTTTCGCCTCCCTTGACTATTACCCTTCTACCTCATTTTCTGTGAAACACATCCTACCTTAGCTCCACAAGTTTCAGCTATTCCTTACCTACCTACTTCCGCAGCAGCTGCCGTACATTGAGATGCTTCAGCACAAAAGCCTGTTGTATTGCGTTTTCTCGCAAGTACTTGTAGCGGTCACTTGCAGAAAAGTGTCCACTCTCCAGATCCATTTTCAGCAACACCTCATTGCTGTCTGTCTTGAGTTCACGGAGCTTTGACGCCCATTTCGCCGGTTCCCAATACGCGACGCGTGGGTCGTGCAATCCGGCCTGAATCATCAAATGAGGGTAATCCTGTGCACGCACGTTGTCAATTGGACTGTAGCTGTTCATGTAGTCAAAAAACTTGTACTCATTCGGATTCCCCCACTCCTCCCACTCGCCTGTCGTAAGAGGAATGCTTGGATCACACATGGTTGTCATTACGTCCACAAAAGGGACACCCGCGAGGGCGACGTGGAATAAATCTGGCCGCATATTCAACACGGCACCCACCAGCAATCCACCAGCACTTCTTCCCTCGCAAGAAAGCTGCGCGGGTGTTGTGAGACCAGAGGAAATAAGGTGCTCCGCGCATGCAATAAAGTCCATGAAGGTATTCCGTTTGGTCAAGTACTTTCCCCCAACTTCATACCACGTACGACCCATCTCACCGCCGCCTCGCACGTGCGCAATAGCATATATCATACCCCGATCAACATACGGCAGGAACCGTGAGTTAAACTCAGGCTCAATGCAAATGCCGTAGGAACCGTATCCATAGAGCATGGTGGGGTTGGGCTTCTTCAAATCGATACTGGTATCGTATACGAGCGAGATGGGAACTTTTGTTCCGTCAGGAGCTGTAGCCAACTCCCTCCGACAAACGTAATTCTTCGATTCAAAGCCGCCCCCCACCTTACGCGCCTTCACAACCTTGCGTTCTCCGCTCAGTACGTCCTCGTCGTACCATACAGTGGGGGTTGTCATGGATGAATACCTCAGGCGCAGCAGTGACGCATCGTATGTCTTCATTTGAGAACAAACCACATGGGCAGTGAAAACAGGCTCATCGAAGTGCAGCTCCTTCAGCGTTGCAGAGCTGAAAAGGCTGTCAGGCCCGAGCCTGACCGTCCATACGCGCGTCAAACCATCGCGGCGGCCGGATAGAACTGCAAATTTGGCGAATACGGCGACATCATCAATAGTTACCTTGTCGTCATGGGGTATTAGTACGGTCCCCCAATCTGTGGGTGCACTCCGCTTGGTCAATACAACCTTACCATTTACGCACTTGTCTTTATTTGTCAGCACTATCAGTGTGTCCGTGCCGTGCATCTCCACAGTGTAGCGAACCCCCTTCTCACGGGGTCGTACCATCTCGAGTGTGTTGTGCTTAACACCCTTGCGCAGATCCAACAGAAGTGACTCCGAAGTTTCTGATGACATAGAGCAAATGATCAGCGTCTTGCCGTCACCCGACTTCCCCACACCCACCGAGAAGAGTGGATCGTCGTCGGTGTAGAGGCATACATCTTCACTTTGCGGTTGGCCAATAATGTGACGCCATACCTTGTTGTCACGCTTGGAAGCATCTTTCGTAATGTAAAAGAAGCATTCGGCATTGGGCCCCCACACAACACTTCCGTTTGTGCCTTCAACCTTGTCCGCCACCACGTCCCGTACGAAACGGATGCTGTACACCTCATCCCCGCAGTAATCAACGGAGTATGCTACAAGCGCATGTTCTGGTGGGGCGGGCGCCACGCAACCCACGACACAAAAAGATTTGCCCTCCGCGAGCTTATTTTCGTCCAGTACAATCTCCTCATCCTCACCCTCACCCGGCGTCTTCCCGGCCGGTACGCGACAATGAAGCTTGTACGACAACCCCTTTACATCACGCGTGTAGTACAAGAAGCGGTCGTAGACGTAGGGGGCCGACATGTCCGTTTCCTCAATGTGTGAAATGTGCTCTTGGTAAATGGTTTCCGCCAGGTCTTTAATATCGACCGCGCGCTTCTCGTAATAATCCTTCTCCAAGTGGAGGTGGGCGAGGACTTCGGGATCGGCACGGTTATCATCGCGAAGCCAAAAGAGTGGGTCGACCTTGCGGCGGGGCGGGTCCATTGGGTTGGCGCCGCGGTCCTCGCCCTCAACTTTGCCAAAAACCACCTCGTGGGGCCGATGTGCGGCGATTGGACCACGTTCAGTTTGCATGATTGCGATGGAAAGTGCCTCCGAGTGTGCAAGTGTATACAATTGTGTTGAGGGAGCCCAGCAATCGGATGATAATAGTTATTTCCTTTCCTTTTAATTATGTCGTTATTTTGCTTCCTCACGCACAGTGATATTCCTTCCTTGTTCCTTCGTTCCTCCGTTTTACAGGGTGTAGGGTGAAAGGGAAAGAAACTTGATAAATTTTGCTGTAGGTTTACAGCGATCATAACCTCCACCACTGCCCTTTTAAAAAAGAAATATTTAGACTCTTCAGCCGTCCTTCCCCTGTGATAAGCTTCTCTTCCACCAAAAAGCACACACAAACATATGTGAGCATACCTCCTCGTAAATACATGGGTAAATAACACCACAAACGTCAACAAAAAGCTTTGAGGTAAGGGATGCTCCTGAGATAACACGGTCTCATTATCAATGGGTGATAAGGCACTGAGATATAAGAAGTGATGGAGCCATGAAGCCATAATCCATCGGAAAGACCAAATCAGCGCCCAATGGTGGCACACACCTCGTCCT
>NW_027124902.1:5912-7911 GCF_001457755.1 Trypanosoma equiperdum | reverse complement strand
CCCCCCCTTTTTTCTCACTCTTTTTAACATTGCATCCACTTCCCACACCTCGCGTTGCAAGCGTTTAGTGCGGCTTGTGTAGTATACGTCTCCCAACCCACCAACAGACCGTAAGCTACCCTAAAATCCCCATGTAACCGTCCGAGCGAACGGATGTACACGTTGACAGCTCGCCAGAAGCAAGTGAGACTCCTCTACACACATGTAATGTACACACCCAATCTAACCCATTTAGAGCTACACCAAGGTAAAAGCTAGGGGCAAATAAACAGAAAAATGGGCATTCTTCTAGTTCTTACGGCGCGTAACATGGTCGTATATTGTCACCTGCACGTATTCGGGGCTGTGAATGACCAGTCGGTTGCTGTTGTCTCCGGGCGTGGGGGCGCGTGGGTCAACGTTGATGGTCTTCCTATCGCGCTTGTGCTTCATTAAGAGCCCAATCTCGTTATCGGCGAGAACCTGAAACGTCACACTATTATTGAAAAACAGCGTGTGGGTCTTCCAGTTGTAATAGCTCAAATCTGTACGGCGGGGGGTGAGGCGCTTGCGGCGGTGGAAGTAGTCGGAGAAGTCCTCCGTTTTGAGCCGGTGGCCATAATCGATGTAGGCGGACACCTCCTGCCCCCGCACAACGTCACGAAGGAATATAATAGTTGATAACTTCCCTGCCCGCACCAACTCCTCCCGTCGGGCCAGTGCACTCAATAGCGGCGAGTCGTCAAACTGCAGACCAGCGCTGCAAACCACATCCACTTCCTCTTCCCACTTCGACGGACCCTCGAGAACAATGAGGCGAGCTGCCTCAAACTCCTCGCGGCTGAGGAAGTTCTTCCCCTTGTAGCCCAACTCCACGATCTGCCGTGCCGCTTCCTGGTCGCCAAGATAAAAAAGGTCCTCCTGCGTCACCTGTTGGTCCAAGTACTCCTCGTACGTCGCGAAGTCTAGCACATTGCGATCAAAGAAGTCGTTTTCAGCTGGAGCTGCGTTGCTCATTGCTAAACTATTTAAGCAAGACTTCAAAGAGTAATTTGGGGGGAAAAGTGAATCGTTTTTCTTTTTTTTTTTTAGCATTCTAAGGACGTATGTGCCGTAACCCCCCCCCTCTTTCTTAACCTCCCAAACTCGTCTACCACTCCCCTCATGTGCGTATCTGTGTGCGCGCGCCTGATCAAAAAGTCTGCAAGTACTCGCATTGAGCGAGTAAATACAAGCACTAGCTGATGGAAAATAATAGTGGGAAGAATAAGTGAAATGAACCGGGGATACGGCACCACCGGGTGGTAGACAATGCAAAAGGGAAATTAGAATCGAACCAACGATACCACAAAATGGCGTGTACGCTAAGATATATTTCTTTCCTTGTCATGCCATGCCATGTACAAAATACAAGTCGTATCTATAAACTCTATCCTTCATAGTCTCCTCTCCTAACAACGCCCCTAGGCAGAGATTATGACTTCACCCCTTCACCAACACACACACACTAATCCTGTTCTCTGATTCTCTGACGACCGCCCACACTTAAGGAAACGTACGATATATTATTGGATGTATCGGGGTATGTATTTATCCACCTGTGACTACGCGCGTGCGCCCCCTCCTACGCCTAACGCAGGGCAACTACCACACGTGTGTTATTGTTATATAGTGCCACATACACACACACATCTCCCATGCAACTTTAAAAAAAAAAAAACAATGCCCAAGCACTCAAGTTTTGGAGAGCATGTAACAATAGCGGCCCTAAAAAGAGGGAGACACCAAAAACGCCATCACTTCCCCTTTTAGAAGCCGTTTTGTAAACCTCAGGCGCGCTAGGCCTCCTCCAGCGGAGGCGGCATTTCATTTACTTCATGGCGCGGAGCCAACAACAACAATATTATTACACGCGGCACTGTGGAATAGACACGCACTCAAAAGGAAGAAAAGAGGTAGCGAAGGGAGGGAAACGTCTCCCTGCAACTGCGGTCCCCTGTTATCCCTCCAGAAACTACCG
>NW_027124902.1:3079-5885 GCF_001457755.1 Trypanosoma equiperdum | reverse complement strand
CCCCCCCCCACACACACACACACAACAAAACAAAACAAAACAAAAAGGGAAAGCAGACCCGAAAAGAGAAAGAAGAGGGCTTCGACCAGTCCAACCTGACAGGTAGTGAAGTACAAATCACAAGAAAGTGATGAGTACGCCACCTCAGCACGTGTACAATCCGTTTCCCTCTTCTTTCTACTTATCTGTAGCATGCGGTAACAACTCACTGCACGCGTGCAAATTTGCCTACAGCTAAACAACCCGAAGCAGTGGCCGCATCCTTCAACGACCACACGCATAACGTCACCACTGGAACGCGCTGAAATAATAAATAAATCAAAGCGAAGGACGGCCCCGATCCACCCACCTTATGGAGCGCGGAACCGCGCAACCGGGCGGAAGCGGAACTTGAAGAAAGAGGGAAGGTAAAGAAGGAAACGATATATCGTGCGATGTCGCGTGGTGTAAAAACGACGGGAAGAGGTTAGGCAAAAGATAGGGAGATAACGCGAAATTTTATTCTCACAAAGTAAGTTAATAAATAACAACGGCAACTACATATATATATATTAAACCAGTTAATTAACCAAACTCCCCATCAGGTGCATAAAACTGGCTAATAAATAAACACAAATTTTTCGATTCCTCCTCAACCATCATCAAACACCACATACACAAACACGCACCCGATCCCCCATCGGCCGCAAGGTTGGTGTGGGTAATTCCACACACACACACACACACATCCTCTAATGATGGCACCAGTGACATAACTTCCACTAAAGGAAAGCAGTCCACGGAGGAAAACCCCCTGTTACTCTCATAGATCGCAACCCTCCACAACAAAATACATTATTCTCCTCCCTCAACAGTGAACAAACCTTCTTCGTCAATTCACCCTTGGCACCTGGACGTTTCTATAAAAAAAAAAAAATACACACACCCGATCTGATGCCTTGGTGTCAAGCCCCACTAAACAATGCCTGCAATGCGCTTGTAGAGCCGGGGAAGCCACCACCACATTCCAACTAGAAGCTGCAATGCCAAAGCCACAGAGCTAAAAACTAACACAACAAACATCACTGCCCACCCGCGTCTGTCCGCGGTACCGTCACCAGAGTCATTGCCGTTACCACGGACAGCTGCTAGCCACGCGGTGAGCCCCAGTATTAGTGCTACGCAACTCGAACAAACGGCAGTCACTAGAAGCACAGGAAGCACAGTTGTGAACAGAGCAGCGGTGGGTCTGACAGTGGCCTTCCCAAAGTTGTCCCGAACCACAGTGCGGCTCAGAAAGACAGCTCCCAATGACCGTAGCAAACCCCCCACCGCGATGGCGAATGAAAACGCACAGACAGCGGCAAGGGTGGCTGTGAGTTGTTTACCGTCAAAAAAAAATGCGACTATTAGTACCATAGCAGCAGTGGCAGGCCCGAGTTCCACAAAACGTACAAATGGGCCCATACTTGGCACAAGACACAGCAACAACAGTGCTAACGTTGACAGGAGCAACACCACAACAGGACTGATCGCAATACCGTTAGGCCAATTTCCGCTGCCATCGACAACTGGGATGTCAGTCGCTTTGAAGTGGAGACTATCTAACACCGGCAGCGTCACTAACTCAGAGTCCACAGTAAGAAGAGATACCACTGCGACAAGGCACCCACAAGCCACACTGCGGATAAAGAACGACGGATCAAGACGCCCCAAACACGAAAGGAAGTTTGTGACATAATGAGATTTACCGCACGAACATGGTCCAGGCTGCAACATGGATGGAGGTAGTAGTAAGCAAATGCCGATAGCAAGGGAAAATGACACCAATGCGAGAACGGTATGTATGATAGCAGTATAACCCGCAGCAGCAGTAGTGGCAAATGCCGGAAGAACCCCAAAAGCCACCAGACGAGACATCAACCATGCTAGGCATACCGAGAGCGCTAGAAACGGAGGTCCAGCAACATATCCCACATCAGCACAGGTAAACAGCAACAAAGATGCAAATGAACCAACGAAACTGGCTGCCTGAACAAGTTCTCGTACAACAAAAGAGGTAGTGACATTCAAAAGGACACCATAAAGCAGACGGAAGTCGTCCACTACCAACATGGCTGTTGAAACGAGTAACACGACGTGAGGAACTTCCCACACACCACGAAAACAAAACACAACTAACAGCGAAGAAACTGCGATTGCATGAAACGACATGAGCTTCAGCATCATGCACTTCCCACCTAAAAGATTATCCACAAACGGATTCGTCTTAAAAACATTGTATGATTCATGGTGTAACATTAGCATGCTGATAATAAAAACGGCAAACACATGCACCACTGCACGCCTCAATCCAAATGAAGAATTCGATTCAGAAACCAAAGCTTCGGGGACAAAAACATCGCTTGGACTACCCTGAATCAAATGAACCTCACTGCCACAAAACAAGCACCTAAACACATCACCATCAACGAAGACGGGAAATTCCTCACTACAGTAAGAATCCCATCTGCCAGCAGCGACAAGTGGTTCGTCAACAAAACGTTCTGCAGTAACGCTATGCAATCCATCGAGAGTACCGTAGGTCCTTTCCAATATCGAACTATCACCGTTCCCACCGAAAGGCCCTCTTCCTGCACCCAACAGCGGTTCTTGATCACCACAGTCAGCAACACAGCGGTCTCCTGTCGCCACTAATTTAGAAGAACGTAGACCACTAACAGACCTACGCACATCAGTTACCGCACTGACAACTCCAACACACCCACAATGAAAACTATCAACCTTTTCCTTAAGCGGCACATCTCGATCCACCCCAACACAAACA
>NW_027124902.1:1293-3069 GCF_001457755.1 Trypanosoma equiperdum | reverse complement strand
CACTCAGTTGCTTCCTCAGCTCCTTCAGTTCCGTCTCCATTAACGCCTTGGCGTCATTAACATCACTTAGTTGCTTCATTAGCTCTCTCTCTATCAATGTATTAGAATCATTCACAGCACCTAGCTGCTTTTTTGTTTCCTTCAGTTCGTTTTCTATTAGAACCTTGGTGTCATTCACATCAGCAAGTTGTTTCCTTAGTTCCTTCAGTTCTTTTTCAATTAAAGCCTTGGAGTCATTTACATCACTTAGTTGCCTCCTCAGTTCCTTCAGTTCCTTCTCCAGTGATGATTTGGAATCAGTCACATCACTCAGTTGCTTCCTCAGCTCCTTCAGTTCATTTTCCATTAACGCCTTAGAATCATTTATCCCACCGAGTTGCTTCTTTATACTGTCACTGCTTTCACCCTTTAGTTGACACTCAGGGCCACTTGATTTCTTTGTTTTTGTCTCAACTATCAGCTCATCCAGCTCCTTCTCAAGAGACGCTTTAGAATCAGTCACTTCCAGTAGTTGCTGTTTCAACTCCTTAAGTTCTTTTTCCATTAACGCCTTCGATTCGCTGAGGTTCCTTAATTGTTCTTCAATGTTGGAAAGGGAAGATGATTTCTGCTGATCTCCCTCTGTGTTGTGGCATCGTTCCTTTAAACTGTCCACTTTTCTGTGCATATCAAATTCCACTGCAGAAGTATCAGTAGCTTCGCTTCTACGGGCGCTTCCTTTCGAGTTCTCTCTTGTGCCGAACCTCTCATCCACTTGAGAGTTTGCATCAAGAGCACCGCATTCAATTGTCTGTCTGCCGCTTGAAAATGCACCCGCAGTAGTGAAGCGGGACATACTATGCGATGAAGAGCGTGCTGAAAATATTGTTGCGCCCCTTCGGAAATCCCTTCCAGTAGAGTGCCGTGCTAAATACTCCTCATTTTCAATCACCGCTCTACTGGTAGTTTCAGTCTTCACAAATAAATTCACACAAGAAACAGACACAACGTCATCATCGCTATCCATCAAAATATCTCGAACGTGCTCCACAAGACTCGCACCGTCACTTGCAGCAAGGCCGTGGTCCGACCCATCTACCTCTTGGCTGCCGAACCACGTTTTACTCTCCATCACCTCACCGGAAATTCAACCACTGATGTTGATATTGACTCGGAGAGGTCAGCACACAGCTATTACCGGTGCCTTCTTATCCTTTCCTATCCAGAACCCAAAACGCCCCCACCTCTTTTTCACTAATCCTTGCTCGTTACTATGACTACGCTGCACAAAGAAATACCGTTTGCAAGCCTGACAAATGGGGAAAAGGGCTACAGAGTGGAGCACTACAGTGGAAAATACGTGTGCGGTATAAGCACACAGCGACAGGAAGACACAACAGCCTCGGTCAGTTCGTTACAAACCCCAGAAGCTCAGAGATGCGGTACCTTCATACCCAACAGGTATGCACAAGGCAGCAACATACAGAAACGAGTTGAAGAAGAAAGGAAAAAAGGAAAAAAGGAAAAAAGTAAGCAAACAATTACATACTTGGGAAGTGCTATGCCTCTTCAAAATACAGAAACGTGCTCGGCGCACCACCAATATCATATTAGACAAGAATGCCGTGCAGCGCCGGCCGCAACGCTCCAAATCACTTTAACGTCCACACAACGAAATACCGGAATGACGCTGAAAATGGTAGTAGCGCTTGGAGCGAAGCGCCCACCTACGCTATTTCCCGAAAACAAGCACAAATACAGGCAGTAATCTGCAATAGCTCAATGAAGGCGGTAAAG
>NW_027124902.1:0-1278 GCF_001457755.1 Trypanosoma equiperdum | reverse complement strand
GATCCAACAGCAAGGACGAGCATCCCCACCGCAGAGGCTGAGAACGCAGCAGCCTCCTTCCACTCGGATATACCTCCCTCCTGCACGTACGCTGCAGCAACAGCGGGAGAGCAGCGCTGCAGCGCAGCAAGCATTGCCTCATGCCGATTCTGGCGCTGCTTGTGCATGTCGTCCAAAAGTTTCCGCACGTTGAATAACATTAAACGCACCCTGTCTTGCATCTGTTGAAGAAGGTCATTCGGGGCGGAAACTCCACTCGACAGGACCCGTGACTCACCCGAACCTTCGCAGTGCTCGTGGCGCGGTGACACCATCAAACAATCCAGCTCCTCCCCGACCGCGTCGATTCGGGCTTGCAGTAAACGAAGATTCTCATCTTGCCGTTTCCATGTCCCCTCAGCCCTCATTACACGGCGCTTATAATCACTTGCAGCAGCCTGCAGCTCTGTGCGCGCCCCATAGTTATCCCCTGAGTCGCTGTGCCTCTCAGCTAGTTGCATCACACGCTTGAAATGCCGAGCCTCCTTTATGCACGGAGCGATCTGTGAAACAACCTTGCCACAGCGCTGAATATCCCTTTCGATTGCCTTAATCTTCCTCAGTAGCAGCACGATTGGAGCACCCAGCGATTGCAGAGCAGAGATGTTATAGCTTTCCGCATTCTCCCCGGCACCCTCATCCGAGTTCGTTGTATGACAAAATTCACCATCCACCGCACGTTTGCTCCGTCTCCTCCGCTGGGAGGGTCGGTCATGAAGAACAGTGCCAAGTTCAGAATGTCCGTGAACAGCACAGTCAAACTCAAAATAATCTTCCGCCAGTCCGCTCTCAGCACCCACGACAGATGTATCATAGGAACTATCAAGGGAATCCTCCAAACTACATGACCCCTCACCTTCTGAAAAATTAGCAAGCTTTGCCTGCGCAAAATCAACGTCAACAGAACAAGATTTTTCGTTCGGGGAACATGTGAGCTTTACCACATTTTTCGAAATGTCCCTCCCTGCATTTATTTCATTCAACTGCTTCATTAGTACAGCGTTTTCTTCATTGAGTTTTCCAAGTTCAGTATGAAAAGGGTCACTAAACTTGGCACCACCCTCCATTTCATTAAGGTTTTCAGGCGCCTCTTTCGAATAATGCTCCTCGGCAAGTTGCTTTTTCAGTTCCTTCTCCAGTGCTGCCTTAGAACCATTAACATCACTCAGTTGCTTCCTCAGTTCCCTCAGTTCCTTCTCGAGTGATGATTTGGAACCAGTCACATCACTCAGTTGCTTC
>NW_027124903.1:1036-10346 GCF_001457755.1 Trypanosoma equiperdum | reverse complement strand
TTACCAGCAAAGTACCATGTAGCAGTAAGTCCAGCAGTTGTTACATGCATCAGATTAGTTGTCACCTGCGATGTCCAAAATAAGAAAAGCATAAGGAAAAGGTAAATTATACCGGAGAATGATGAATCTTGCGCTTGACTTCTTTGATACGTCCACATAAAAGCGTTTGCCCACAGCATAAGTAATCCTGTGCAACCAACACATAACATGACATTGAATAAATATACCGCCTTGTAGCCAGACAACACATCGATAGAGGCCTTGAGAAGTTCTGCAGCAAAAGGAATTCGGTGCCGTGCAAAGAAAAACCACATTATGTGCAGGGCACATAATGTCATCATGAGGATACCGCTTACCATGTGTCCTGATAATATTGCTAGCAAAGCTGAAATGATGTTTATAATTATGGCGGCAATGTTTGCGAAAAGAATTGTCTTGCGTGGAAACATACGCATCAGTAGAAACGACACGGACGCCGCACCGATGGAAGCGGCAGCAGCCACGCCAACAAGAAAGTAGACACTCCAAAGGGACTTTGAATTTGAAGGCTCATTTTCTGCTGTTGTTGTTTTAACCTCTTGTTTTTCTTCGGAGGAGCCTCTCGACCACATTGCGTGTACTCCGATTCCAGCGATGGCGAAAATGCATAAAATGTATAATATTGCAGCCCACACATCCTTATACCCTTGTACCACAAAACGTTTCAATCCTTCTTGATTATTACCTTCACCTTGGTATAGCGGTATTCCTTGTACTGCTTCGCTCGGTTGTTTCTCTCCCGAAGCTGAGGTCGGTTTTCCCTCTGCTGGTGGCTTGGCAGCTGGGTCCTTTTCCCCTAAGGAGGGAAATCCTTGCATCATCTTTCTTATAAGGGTAAGTGGGGCTTATGTATAAGAGAAAGCGGGCTTATTTTATACAAACCTTTGTTCACCGAAAAGCAAATACGCACCTTCTCAACGTATTTTTTCTATTTAGGTTCGAGAAACACAAAGAGAATGACAATGGAGTGAGGAGGATGGCTGAAAAAGAGGATAGTCACCCCATCCACAAAAACAACAACAAACCGCAGTGGAGACAAAATCCGAGACAGCGTATATGATCTCAGAGAGATGAAGTAGTGGGTGCTGTGGAGACCCCCTCTTAAGACCCGCAGTCTTCATACCACAGAGGTTCTTCCGATGTTATTAGCTGTGTGAAAGTTTGTTTTTTATCTGGAGCACTTGAGTGCTGTTGCCGCTTTGAACGCATGGACAATGATGCGCGAATCACGCCTCTCATCCGTTTTCTGTCATATCTCTTAACCACCTCCTCACTGTGTGTCGCGCAGCCGCTGAAACACTTGTTCTCTGTTACCAATGCAGTTTTTCTCCTTGTCGCCACCCGAGTACAAAACTTAGTGGCCTCGCTGTAATAGTCAACGTGCGGGCAAGCCAGTAGGAAACCCAGAAGACTGAATATGTCCCTTAATGGACGCGTGGGCAGCAGTGGTGCGGAAACCGTGTGGACCTCACGGGGTCGCGCCGCCCCTGCTGGGCTGGGTACCGTTGATAAATTATGCTGAAGGTTGCCAACTTTTCCGCCGTAAGAACAGCACAAGGGCAACTGCATAGCAGAAAGAACGTGCTCGTTTAGTGACTGAAGTCTCTTCTGTAAGATGTGAAAACCGCTTGGTGTTGCTGCTAGCGACAGCCAACAGCCGTAAAATGCTACGGCTGCTGTGCGGCCTTTCGCGATGTGCCGTGCACGAAGTGGACTGAAGGCCGCAGGGGATAACAACTCCAGCTTTCCACCTCCGACACAGCAGGTCACATCAAGCAATAGGCTCTGATGAGCAAGAAGAAACAACCCAAGGTGTGGGGCACAGACGTCACGCTGACGACCGAGCAGGGATGAACTAGTCTCGTGATTATCCCACAGCGGTGCCACATTACGCAACGAAAGTAATACGATATCCGCTTTACGCAGGGGGACCGGTGCTGGTCTTGTTGCCATGTGGAGAGTACGGAGAGTTGCTCCGCCCCACTAGGTTCAAAAGAAGCGGCTACAGGAATATCTAACACGATATTCATCTCGGCTCGCAACCACTTCAGAAGCACGGCTCGATCGTCGCACGCGCTCCGAAGTTGGGTCTCGACCGCCGTTGCTTTTGTTGTGGCCCGATCCTGCTGCTTGCGTGAAGAACCCGGGGGTTCGTCCAGGGAGAGAGAAACGAGAAGAGCCACTGCAGGAGGAGAAGCCATGGGTACAGAAACGAAGGCTAGCATAGCATTTCTTAGCCGATGCAACCTTGTATCTGGGTCCTGCTCGATCTCATACACAACAGCTTCCATCCAACCCGCAAAGAATGTGACTTTAGAGGGAGCGATATCACGTTAGTGAGAAGTAAAAATGGTTTAAGCAAAGCCCGTGGGCTCCCTTACAGCACGCACACGATACCACACACGGACGTACACATGAACATTATATATATATATATATATGTTTAAGAATGTTACACACCCCTCGCGTACCCTTCAGGTAAACAAAAGCAAATGAAGTCAGAGCAGAAGCATCCACAAATGCCGCAACCGTCCACTACCGCGCAAAAGAGGGGTGGAAGAGAGGACCAACACCTTAAACCTTGCGCCGGAAGTACCAAATTATCATTAGGACCGCGACTGGGGAACCAAAAGACACAGCACACTCGTCAACTTGCATCGCTCTACCGGTGATACAACGTCGCATTCAGCGTTCGTACATCAAAAAGAGGAGGGTGCTGAGGAAGCCGCCTGGCATACCCTGGGGGAGCAACGTATCCAACCCTACCACGGGGTGAAACCGTACTCACAGGGACAACAGCAGCGCTAGAAGGGGCCGCTGCAAACGGTGGGGGTGGAAAATGCGGCTGTGACAGCGGTGGTGGCGGTGGCGGTGGCGGTGGTGGGAGCAGTTGAGGGTGCTCGTGCCGCTTATGGCCCTCGCGGTTTCCATGGTGAAATGCGGGGTACTTCACCTTAGAATCAACGGGAGATTGCTTTATCGACGCTTTCCTACACCATGAGATGGCCTTTGAGTGCAAAGCAAAGAAGTCCTGGGCGCTGCACTCCGTCTCTCGATACCAACCCACATCTTCCCTCAGTTTCTGCAGAAGGCTCTCACGGTGGCTTTCCACCACCTTCAGCATGCCACTTTGCTGCGAGCTCAACATCTTTTTCATTCGGTGTACATCAGCAACAGTGTCGCGTTGGCTCACTTCCTTTCCGCACTGAGCCTTCTTAGCCTCTACCTGTGCCATTACCGCTGACAAATCTTCGTCGGAGCGATCCTTCACCGGCGCCAGCATCACTTTCGCGTCCCCGTCTCCGTCCTCGTCACCGGCGGCGTGCTTTTGGGACAGCGCCCTTTCAGTCATAATGTACTGGACAGATTTGTGAAACTCCGGTACGAAGCCCTCCTCAATTGAAAAGGGGCAGTTTTGGCAGTCGTAAATGACCTGGTGGGTAAGTTTGGGAAGCACACTACAAACGTCCATGTAGTTTTTGCTATCCCTTGAGGCGTCATCAAGACGCTTCCGTTTCCTAGTTAAAATGCCTCGCCATATACCAGCAACTTGACTGTTAATGGAAAGTGGGGCCCTGCTCGGCCCACTTGGTGGCCCCTCCGTGTCGGTAGTACCTTCAGTGATTGTGTCCTCACAATGTGCGTCTTTTCCACACACAGCCAAAAGCACCTTGTCAAGTGCAAGCTGTGCAGACGTCCTCACACCCGACTCTGAGTGGTGACATGATGTTGCAGTAGTTTGGTCCGCAGGTTTCCGTTGTTGTTGCTGTGGGGATATAGTGCCCTCCCATTCCGCGCTAGGGGAAAGCGAATGGAGTGAGGCTCGATTGCGCCAGCTGTTTGGCTCGATACCAATATACTCACACTCCCGCGGTTCTGCACCTTCATCAACTGTTGTCGCACACTTACTTCCACTGACTTTACGACGAACGCATAGCTGAACGGTTGACTGCGCCTGATGCAGCAATGACATTCCCTCATCATAGCTCCCTGGTCGGATTCCGTTAACTGCAATTATTTCATCACCGCGCCTTACACCTTCAGGAATCTCCGCTGCTACATCACGTACACGAAGGGGGCAGACACCGTCATATGTCTTGAAACCCCAAGAAGCATGCAGTGATGCGCGACCTAACTCTACGCTAACTTCCTCTACGCTGTGAAATTGTCGTTGTTCCGCACCAGCCATCTCGTGGCCGATCGAATTAATGTTTTCCGCCGCAATGACAAAATCGTGTCACTCAATCAATTTTTTCCCAGCTACCTTTTGTTGTACGGTCGTTACTACGAACTTTTTTCTACCCTTCGTAAACGATCAAACGTAGCCGACACCAAATTGAACTTATTCCTCGAAATCCCAAAACGTGTTCTTGCTGTCCCTGCTCTTCGTTATTTTCCCCCTCTTTTTGGTTTACCTCCTTGGCGTACGGGCTCCACGTCCCTCCTCAGTCTACGTTTTCTGTTTGTTTTATTGTTTGCACACCAAGGTTTCGAATCGACACCAAATAGCAGGGCTGCGAGGATTCAAGCACCCTCTCCGTCCCTTACGGGGAATGAATCTCCTCCTACAGTTGCCGTTTGCTCTGACTGAGGGCGAAAAGAAAAAATATATATATCTCCAATAAAAGTGAGTAATAGAAAGTGAGG
Organism: Trypanosoma equiperdum; assembly: GCF_001457755.1. NCBI lineage: Eukaryota > Euglenozoa > Kinetoplastea > Trypanosomatida > Trypanosomatidae > Trypanosoma > Trypanosoma equiperdum. The sequence continues at coordinate 5,660 of NW_027124903.1, read as the reverse complement.
TGGAGAGAACAAAGGCTTCCCTCTGTTGTTATTTTTTTCCTCACACTCGAAACAAAGCGTTAAACAAACGTTGGAGGTCTGGTTTCAGAAAAATGAGGGAAAAAAAATTACACACAAGGAGGTTGACCGATATTGGTATTAACGTCAAAACACATGAATTCTCCGACAATGTTTGGCAAGTCGTTCCACAAACATTATCACTTCCGCATTACCGTATCATTTATTCACGCGGCACGGCACGTGAGGAGTATCCAGCCATGCTGTACGGGTCAAGCCCTCTTCTCTCCCGCACACCAATGTGACTCTTCATGTCTGAGAGGTTACAGAAAAAGCAGGGGAGAACAGTTCGTCAAACGAGTAATACGATACGTTGCGGCGCTACACACACATGTGCAAAGGGGTAAGTTATGGCACAGCCGACTACGCTTTTAAGTTAAGTGTCGACACCAGTCCACTAATATCCACACCGAGCCGGCCCAGAACAGTCATATAGATAACTGCATACTGCTCTAACCGTTGAACCATACCGAATCGCTTTTGCTTCATCGCTGCAACTATAGAGTATACGGTTGAATCAGTAAGGATCCCGCGCTCAATGTGAAGTAGAGCGGCATAGGCACCTATTAGTGTCCCCGTCCTACCAATACCAGCACTACAATGTACCAATATGGGGGAAGTGGTTACGCAGTTCTTGATTACCGACAAGAGCTCGTCAAATGATGCTGCGGATTCTGGAACACCGTGATCGGGCCAACCGACGTACTGCACTTGCAGCACCCGATGCATTGGCTTACCGGGTACATGGATAACGAGCGGACGACGCACGATGTCAAGCTCAGCATCAACCTCGTACGACGCCTCCGCATCCCTTGTCACCTTTATAGCATCGTGTCCAGATTCCGGAAATGACAAGGAATCTTCCTCTTCTTCCGGCCAATAACGCTCTGCCTTCAAAACACCACCCTCCCGTAGTTTAGTGAGCATCACAACAAGGTCCACCTTCTTCTCACTGAGGGTCTCTAAAAAGTCAGGGACACCTTGCGGTACGGGAGCCTGACAAGCGACAAACGTATGTGGCAAATCAAGATCGATTAAATTCCCATTGATATAGGGATAACGCCCAGGTTGTGCCCCGACGGCCTTTAGGACCGGTGGATATATTGTCTCCTCATTGGCCAATATGTCCAAATAGCGATTCTTGTGGCGATTTTTTAAAGAAGTGGTAAAGTTTATATTTCGTGGATTCTCCTGCCTTTGTAACTGCACAAACTCTCGTTGCATACGGCTATACTGAGCCCGTGTAGAAAGTTGAGCCATCGGAAAACTCTTCGCTGTGGACATACCTGGACGGGAACGGAAAAGCCGTTTTGTGCGTGAAACTAAAACGAAAAAAAAATCTATCTATCCCCAAGTCTTCAATTATTGTATGGCTTGTAAGGTATACTTGTACACAATCGTGAGAGGAAATGTCTCTTCTTCGAAACTATTTCCCTCCTTCAGCAAAAAGGGGGTAAACAGATACCAAAGGCCGTCACCTCACTCGATGTTTTTGCGCTTTCCCCCCTACTTTGTGACTTACTCGATGCGATTTGCACCTTATCCCCTAGATCCGCTTGCGAGCGCGCACAAATAAATAAAATGTGTGTATATACTGTGCCTCGTGCAGAATTTTCAACACCTGAGGCTCCCGTTTTTTATATGCTTGGCGATTCAAAAAGACGAAAAAGATCAAACGGCTGGCCGGACCTGTTCTCCGTATCCACAATTGCACCCGCTACACTCCTTGTTTGCGTGTGCGAGCAGACAAATGGGCACGCATCGTTCGCAAACAGCAGGGGCCGAACGAAATGAAAACAGATGGAAAAGAGAAATTCGGGAGAACCGAAATGAGGCATCATAGTTAAACACAGACTGCCTTAAATTCGCGAGAAACACGAAGGCAACAGCAGAAACAAAATAAACCCGCAGACGGATATGTTAAGCGCACGACTGCGCCACACGAATAAAAGCAGGAAGAGAAAAGAAGTCCAAAGAAAGAAGAGGAATGAGGGGTCCACATTGAAAGCTTTAATCGCTTAATGTTACGATTCTTAAATTATACCAATTCAACTACGCGCAAGTGTGGCCACGCACGGTTTTGAACACGATATCACACACACGTGCACACAGTTGCGCTCTCATTCGTGGGCAAGTCGCTGGTGTACAACAAAACTGCAACTGCTTTTCCCTCCCTCCCTTTTTATTAAGGAATGCGCTCCGCCCCTTCCTCCGCGCAATCAGCAGGTATAACACCACCCTCCCTCTGTTGTGCGTTGGTATCCTCCACCTTTGCTGCCTCCGTCGCGGGGAGTCCCAACCGCAGTCTCAATCCCACGATGTCCTCCTGGTCCACTAATAACTGCAACCGCTTACGTGCCCTCAGCGCCACGGAGTAAAGAACACCTCCGACCGCACCGGGGGCTTCAATTTTCAGCAGAACAGTGCCAATATCCATTGACTCCAACTGGAAACGTACCGCCTCGTCTTCAATATCATTAAAGGGAATGTCTTTTAGCTTTCCTCCTTGCAAAAGGCGCTCCACCAAACTTACGTGAACGCACAGCCGTCGCGGGGACTGGGACATTAGTTTGGAAAAGAGAACAGCCGACTCACTGGCAATGCGCCAGCCGCCGTCAAGATTTTCGTGGGCGAAAACACGAAGGCCAGCGCTTACCACAATAAGAGTGTCCGTCTTATGCTGCAAAACCTCGAGAGCAGAGCGCGAAACAATGGAGCAGACAGACCCACCGGAAAGTTTCAGCTCCCGTTGCCCATTTGCTGTACGAACGACAAGCAGACGCGTCGGAAAGCTAGATACACGGTAAAAGTCCGTTATGACGTTGATAATGGGCTCCGGAGCTGCAACAAATTGCGGAGGAACACCTCTCCCGCGAACCTCATCTTTGGCCAAGTCGAGTGCGTTTTCCTCTCTTTCTCTTTTTCCTAAAGGGAGGCCATCCTGAGTAACTTCCGTGTCGACTGATGTGTTGTCTTCGCGTTCAAAAATGCGGGCAGAGTGCGCCGGCACCGTGATAGCTGGCTGCGTTGTTTCGTCATGCTTATGGAAGCGGAACTCAGAAACTTTGCTGAGCACTGCAATGAAGAATGCGCCGCCGTTGCAATGGGAAGGAAGCAGTCGCAAACACAGGCGCAAGTCCATAGCATCAACCGCATCCGACGAATAGGCCCCTGGCGTTCCAGGCGGGAAGAGTGCTTCGTGTGCTTCCTGGCATGGAGCTTCCACCACATTGCCCTTTGAGTTCGTCACCACCCACTTTTGGAGACCCGGGGTGAACCGCAACCCGGGGAGCAACGAGGAGCAGTCAATAAGTTTCATAGCCCCTTTCGTGCGGTGGATAATCTGCGCTACAACCGCCTCATTTTCTATGGGATTCATAGAGCACGTGCTGTAGACAAGGCGACCGCCGACGCGAAGAAGGTGACAGGCACGCAATGCTATTTGAATCTGCACCTTCTGCAGCGATATAGCCTCCCGGGGCGACCACATCTTGAGTATGTGTGGAGCTTTGCGGATTGTTCCGTCACCAGAACAGACAACGTCACAAAGTATTTTATCAAACCGAAGCTCGGTGGCGCCATCATCGCCGGTAGTTTGCTGTCCACATGTGTGGGGTTGCGCTTCTCCAGGGGTCAACACCATATTGGGGAAGAATTGTGCGTCATGATTGGTAAAGAGTGCAAACGGGAATAGCAACCTCATACGCTTAACTTGGTGCACCAGCATGTTGGCTCGCTTGGTGTCAATATCATTAGCGACCACAAGCCCCTCGCTGTCGTAGTCGAACGGAAAGGGTGAGGCATCACTATCATGAGGTACAACCTTATGCCGCCCCAACGAAACAAGAATTTGAGCTGTTTTTGAGCCTGGGGATGCGCACATATCAAGGCATTTGTCCGTGGGTTGAATGTCCAACAAGAAAGGCGGGAGCATCGACACTTCTTCCTGGCGCGATACAGTCCCAATGGCAGTATGACGAATTAAAAAACTCCGTAATTCCTTCATTTCGGGACGCCGAAATTCAGTCTTCCCAGCCTTTATACGCCACGCCATCCCGCGAATCGGGTACCACGGAATAGCCTCGACTACTGTGTCAGGCAGCGATTCGAAATAGCGACTAATTTCGGGGGCTAAGGGATCCGTGTCATTGATCCAAAATGTAGTGGGAAGTGGTTGGCGGAACAGCGCCATTTCATCGCCCCACTCCTGTGGCGTACACAACCGCTGAAGGTCACGATAGTAACGGTCAAGAGCTGGGCACTCCGTTTGCCTCAGCTTGTCCGGGTTGTTCACGGCCATCCAGTTGCCCTTTTCATCATAGGTGGTGCGCACCCTAATCTCACGCCGGTTTTTACCGAACGACTTCAGCTTCTTCTTTGTCTGTTCGGTTGCCTGTAGTGGCTGCATTGGAGGGTGTTTTCTCTTTTGCAGAAAATGATGCTACTCCCCCCACCTGTAGCAAACGCCAACAACCAGCTAAACTTAAAAACTTTAAAGCTAAGATATATCACAAACGGAGCAATGCGAGAAATCGGTCAAAGAGAAGATGAGGGTTAAAGGCTCTCA
>NW_027124903.1:0-1026 GCF_001457755.1 Trypanosoma equiperdum | reverse complement strand
TATATATATATATATATATATGCACCCCAGTACGTGTGTCCAAAGACGGGTTCTCACATTTCCTTGTTCTCCGGTATACGGTACATGCTCCACGGGACAAAGGCTGTAAGGTCCCTAGTAGGTATAAGCGTAACTTAAGTGGTACAGCACGGGAAAGATTCTCTAACTCTAGCAATCCGTTTAATCCCCTTGGTTCAAAGTCCATCCAAAACACCGAACGCAACGGCGTCAAAAAGAATGAGAAAAAAGAAAAGAAAAATCCCGCAGCCGATGGATAACGTCAAGCAGGCGAACGCCTTGCCTACTTCAAACGATCATCACGCGAGCACACTCAACAAGTAAATACATTCGTCGATTACTCCTTTGCATCATTCGCATTTAGCGGACGGTCTGGAGGGCCAGAACGAAACACAAGAACATACATATCGTCGATCTTTAGGTTCACCATGGTTTCTGCGTCGTTTGTCACATTCGCACCGAAATGCGACCCTGCGATGACGTGCCATGTGCCCTTTTGAGTTTCGTCCAACTGCCGCTTAAGGAGAGTGGCAACATCCTTATACATACGATCGGCAGGCAAGTTGTCAAGAACGACGTTGGCCATCTCAAGAACATCGTTAGCGAAGGACTTGGAGCAGTCATGCCGCACAATGCTGGTTAGCCTAACGGGACGCTCCTTTACAACTTCCCTCACTTCCTGCTGCCCATCCAAACCCTCATCGTCCTCCATCATGCCTCAAAACCACTCGGACCCCTCTCCTGCAACAAGATTTCTGTGGGCAAAAACAACGGCTGATAGTTTTAGTCAACACGGTAACCCGGATCGCCCAGGTTGCTTCTAGAGTTATTACTTCATTGGAACACCCACATTTACAAAATAACACAAAACGGGCATATATGATAAGGAAGAAAGAATGAGGGAATAAGGGGGATAGAATACTGCTCAAGAACCACCATATGATGCTCAACCCCAATTCTTGGGAGGGAAGAGGCGGCAACAACAGCGGAATGGGGAGCCTCATTCAC
>NW_027124904.1:38917-109897 GCF_001457755.1 Trypanosoma equiperdum | reverse complement strand
CACGTTGAGGTGGCCGGCATCGCCAGGGTATTCAGGGGAACTGCGCCCGCAGAAAATAATACACACAAATGGGAACTGCCCGGTCTTGGCAGAAGAACTTAAACACTTCCCGCTATCACTTTAAATACTGCGAGCCACGCTGTCACAACGAGACAACGGGGGCTCCAACCCAAACGATCCAGGGCCGGAGTTACCGCGCAATTGATTGGTGTAATAAACGGGGGAGGGCCAACCAGAGGAGGCAGCGGTAATATTTACTAAATGCAAAATGGTATTAATCCAGTGGGTCATTGATGCGGCATTGCGGCGCTAAAGGGCTGCGCAGCGGGCCCCTTAATATACAAAGTTGGTTCTCAGTTCATAATTCTTGATAATGTTATCGTTGAAACTTGCGACGATTAGTGTAATTCCATACGGCGCATACCTGCCCTGGGATTGCCCCTATCTTCTTTGCCAAAGGGCTCTCACTGACCAACATTGCCGAATAGCACACCGATTAACAAAAGAAAAAAAGTAATCGAATGCACTTGCGGGAATGTAGAAGTCTCTGAAAATTAACTGCAGCGACAACTCAACCACGTTTTCCAGCGGTCAGAGGGGCGGGCCACAGAACCGGCAACTGGGGAATGCAACATTATACGGCACTTGGCGTGTGCGCTCGGAACTCACCGTATCCCGTGGTGGCGGGAAGGGGCGGGTAAGAGAAGCAAAACCCCCAAACCTTCTGGCACCCGCTTCCCAATCAATAAAAGTGACATCGCAACACACGAAACAAACGGCTTAGTGTGAAAAGGCAAGTTTACTGAAGACGAAGGGTGACAGCGCCGGCTCAGTAGGAACCAAGGGTGCAAAACCCCGCGAACCTTCTGTTTGGGCCCCGTTCGAATGAGAATATGTTATGGTGCAGGTGCCGGGTGGTTTTCCACTCGGCCCAAATAAGCAAGCACAGCTGAAGAACCGCGGCTGGGGAATTTGCGGGGAAGGTGGTGCGCAAAGGGATGATCGAATATTGCGGAACACTCGGGGCCAAAGAGGGCCAGTTTCCCGATACGTGGATGCGGCCATATCCCTGCAACAACGAAAAAAAACACTTCACAAGCGGCCCAGTTCAGCGGAAAGATGGCGGTTCGAAACGGACAACTGGCTTCCCTTTCCGTGAGGAAAACATGGTGAGCCTCCCATCCCAATAATTTATATCAAAACATTTGCACTGGAAGACTTGAAGGCTAACGAACTGGACGGCGGGAAGAGGACCCACACATTGCAAAGGGGAAGGTGGATTGGGAAAAGGATTTCGCTGGGTGTGACCGCCATCGCCTTAATCGGGTGGGGAAAAAAGGATAAAACAGCATAGGGGCGCTGGGAGGTTGGGCAGCAGCTATCGTGCGGAATTGGTGGTGGTGGGGGTATGGTTGAATAGGCTACTAAAATAAATAAATAAATAATGAAGGACAAACCTTCGTCGTGGATAACATCGCAGGCATTGGCAGGCACTATTTCTCTTAAGGCATCTTCCACATCGGGTGGAAGATGGAATATTTTTGTGTGTGTTATATAGTGGTCAGTTCCGACGTTCATTAGTAGCAACGCGGTGATATCAAAATTTACTGTTTTTTTGTTTTTTTTTTTAGTTGCGGCATGGAGGAAAATGAATTAGCGGACGAAGTCGCAGATAAGAGAAACAAACGCACTTATTAATTTTGAAGCTAGTGCGACGAGTTCTAAAGCTCTCCAAGTTGTTGGAACAAGAAGAAACCCATCACCATGCAGTATACGCCCAAAGGGAACATAAGAAGCGCGTCAACATCTTTCCCTCAGTTAATGACCATTATCCTACTCCCCCAATGTTGCAAACGAAACCAAAACGTCACCATATTTCGAAAAGCAATTAAAAGGTCCCAGTCGCCTTATGAAGCATTGGTGTTCTGCAGAATAACAAAGGTGGCACAATGAGTTTTTCAACAGTTACATAAAAGGGGAAGAAAATAAAAAGGATAAGAAAACGGATCTTCTGGCAAACTCAGCTTCCTCGCCGTGAATGGCGGTAGCGGGTAACGTCATGTATAACTATAAAAAAATATATGAAATGTCAATACTTTTTGTAATCCCTATGTCTCCTCCTCGTGCTGTTGCCCGCCAAAAAGTGATACTCTTTCATTAGAGTGCGTCAATTACCTTAAAGTGTCGCTCAATCTGCAATTCCCTATATTCAGTGGGAAAGGCGAAGGAAAGTAATGTTGCTTCTATGCTTCACTTGCCGGCACCGATGTGCAGTTGCTACTAGAGACAAAAAGAAATCCCCCTACTACGCTAAATAGAGAAGAACCAAGCAGAGAACGAAACCAGAAAGGAGGGTTCATTGGATAGAACGAAGCAAATATACGGAACAAAGAATGAAATTTTTAAAAAAGGTGAAACTTTGTTGTTGGTGTTGATCATCACTCATTCATTTACCTCACTATTCGGTTGTCCTCCAGTGTTTCGGCCGCATGGCTCCTCATGAAGAAACAACCTGACAGGAAGGTTAAGTTCAACAAAATGCCCCTGTCACAAGCGTTTGGGGGGCAATGAGGTGACGTTTTATTACAAAAGTAAAAAAGAATTCTGACGCTCATTACAGAAATACGAAACAAAATTTAATGCCACCGTTTGTACTTACTGGAAATGTGGTGCGCACTTTGTGCTGCGGCCTTTAAAAAAAAAATAATAATAATAATAATCAAGTAAACAGAAAATAGTATCGATCGTGGGAGGGAAAAAGGTATCAGAGCGAATGCACGGGCGACTATATATGTATACAAATTCATATAAGCATATATATATGTGCACCTTCTGCCTCTAATGCATTTAAGTTCATGCATGGGTTTAGAAAGGAACGACGACAGAGGAGTGAATATTCTCACGATACATATGCGTATGCCTCCTCCGCAAACAGTTCCCCTTTCCCCATTTCTTATCTTCGATTTCTGCGTCGAAGTTGCTTTACCCCTGCTGAAACAATTCGAGTAAAGAACAAACAGTATCACACACAAAAAAAGTAAAAGAGTAAAAGATACATTTTAAAACAAAACAGTGAAGACAAAAAAAGCTTTCTAACGCTAACAAAACTGAAGAAAGAAACTCCTGAGGGATATTGGTCAATCCTCCCTATTTGCGGTATTTTTTTTTCTCCCTACTTATATTTATTTACGCTCCACTTTCTTTCTTTTCTCCCCGCCTCGCCAAGGAAACCTGCAACTACAGATCAGTTTGAAATATTTTAATTTCACATTCCTCGTTCCGCACGTTGTGGGGTTCCTACCTCTTTTTCGTTGACGCGCCCATGCGTTACGTCGAACTCGGAACAACTTTAAACTTCGCGAGCTCAGTGGCCATTTGCTGGGCAACAATGGCGCTGCACGCCGCATATTTTGGTAGTGCCGACCCAATGAATACCGGAATGAGACTCGCAAGTTGTTTAATCTCCGCGTTGAGAGTTTTCTTGGCCTGATCATACTTTGCGAAGGCGGCATCACGGTCCTTGGATTCTTTTATGAACGATTTACTTTCCGTGAGGGGTTTGTCCTTCTTTGCGTAACTCTTCTCAGTTTCCTCCACGTTATACTTGTGTTTGTCGTATGCGTGCCTGAGGGCCACGGCATTGTTGTAAAGTCGCATAACCTTTTCCTGCTGTATTTTGATGGGACGACCTGCTTCCTTCACATTGGTTACGAAGTCTTGCTGCAGGGTCGAAAGCATCGGGCCAATCTTAAGTTTCCGCACTTCCCCTTCGAAACTCACTGCCAACGAAGCCGCTTGCCCATCCGTGCCGTGTGCGAACTCCACAAATGATTGCGATGTGTTCTCATACGCCTTTATCAAGGACTGGAACGCCTGAGTTGTGGCGGTGACATTCACCTCAAATTTTTCTATCACCTTCCCCAGACCTCGGATATACGCTCCCTTGTCGTCGAGATCCTTATCAACTGTTTCGGGGATGTTGCTGCAGCAGGGCATAATTGCTCCTTTTCTTCTCTGTCTTGCTTACCGTGTCTTGCTTCTCGACAATGTTTATTGATTGTAATCCTGAAAGCTGAGATATTACTGAAAGGAAAAAGAAAAAGGGTAGAAGCATAGGCATAAGGGAACACACACATTCACATACATACGCATATATATCTGGGTTCACACAAAACTGATGTTAAGCAACACCACTCTGTGACAAAGTTCTGATGGAAATCCACATGCAACATAAATGATGATGGAAGAAAAATGTTTCCAATGAAATAGCTCACAGTGGTGTCATGTTCGTTGGATCCCTAAGGAAAAGTGTGTGGAAAATATCATTGAAGAACGTTGGATGATATTTGCAGGCGCGACGGCAGTCCGGACTGAAGGTGATTTCGAGTAACGAAGGCTCAAGTGTCAAAGCGCCCGTTTCAACACAGCGCTCCGTCCGTAGCATAACATCCACACCATACATCGCACGGCATCGACTGTGATCCCCACCCCTCGTTACCACCATGCCAAATGCTTCACGAAGCATTTTCAGAATCTTCGGATATGCAATTTTTTCCCATGCTGCTTCACCGTAACCACTCGAGGCATATTCCTCGTTAAACTCTTTCACAAAGTCATGGTCATGCAACTGAAGCAATGCCTCGGGGTTGGTGTAATTCATAACCGTCCAGTGCTTTTCGTAGCAGTCAAAATCGTCGAGTGAATATTCCTTTAGCGCAAATCGAGTCCAGAAAGTGTTATAGACGTACGCCTCCATGGAGGAGGAATGCTCCGACGTAAAGGAATTTACTGCCACGATGAAACGAAGGTCAAATTTCCGCTTGCGCAGCGTCGCTGTGTTGGCGATATACTTACAGATTACCTTAGGTCCTGTTTCCACGGCTCTCAGCAGTTCAGTGAGGTTGGACGAAAGCGTCATGTCGATGCTTCGTGCCAAATTGGTGGGTTTGCTAATCCATAAATTTGTCCCGTCGTTGCTGCGCAACTTGCCGATATCCTCATAGGTAACCAATGGGTCTGTATCAATCTTCTTGTCTAATGCGGCCTTGCGCACGATGAAGTCACCAATTAGTTCCTTTAGCTGTGTCGTCGAATCGTAACTTGTTTGATACCAGTCGACGTAACCATAGGTCTCCTGAATTAGTCGCAACAGCCCCTGTTTACTCGTGAACTCAGACTCCTCAGGGAACTGCGAAATATATTGTGCGTGCCCATAGTCGTTTAAACCCTCGATAGAATGGTGAACAACCCATACGATGTGCGCTTCCTGCGGCAGATCGACCACCACAAAGTGATTCGCATCAGTGAGATTTTGTGAAAGCTGTTGACTGTCCGTGAAAACACGGAGCGGGCCACTCGGACACCTCTCCACCGGCGCTAGCGCACTCTGTTCCCGTTGGGCACGTCTTCCAGGAACGCTTTCCAAACGTTTCACCAGACGTCGCCACGCTTCTACGCAAAGAAGTTGGGCGGAGCGGTAGGGATCTTCTTCTGTTTCTTCCTCGTGTCGTGTGTTGTATATAAGCGACAGTATTTCCTTCCCGCTTGTCGCTTCGAGCGTTGATGCCGCCCGCCTCGTGGCAACTTCTTCCTCTTCCATGTCCTCTACGCACCACATCGCTGAGAACACACCGCCCTTTTCCGGGAAACAAATGGGTATCGGTTCCAACTTCATATTCGCTTTCTCATTCACTACTGTTGTTATGGCGCTGCCCACTTCGTCATGGATAAACCAGTAGCTTTCGTACTGGGAATCATCTCCGTCCGCCGATGTCGGAAGGCGATACGAACCCACCTTGTTCCACATGTGGTCAAATATCAGTTGCGCTCCATGTCTGTTATCGGCGCCCGAAAGGTTCACGGCCAAAACACGACCCAACCGCGTGCGGAGGGCCTCATTTGCTTCCAGATGAGCGCGAAAATCTCGCAGGCGGAAGGTACAGCAGTGATCAATAAGCCAAATATCGTCATTAGCCTTTAGATTCTTACTCGCCACAAGAACATAGTTACCAGCAGTTTCCGAGGACTGGTCCTCCGCGTCGACTTCATCCTCGTCCTCACGCGCTACAACCGCCAGCGAGAAAGAGGTTCCAGCGTCAAAGACGTCATTGACCAACTTTTCAAATAACGACCGCTGCAAGTGCTGAGGCACGCTGTGAACGACGAACCAGTCCGCTAGGACTCTCGAGAATGCTTCAAAGTCTTTCATCATTTGTAAAACTGGTTATTGTTCGCGTTATTACCCTGGTAACCGGCTTATGAAACCGACCCTCAGTTGGCACCTCTAAGGATAGTAACCGATTGCCAGCCGCCTTTCTTTAGCTTCAAACTTCCACCGAAAACCACCGTTCCGCAGCTTGCTCAATGGTTTCGGTGCACCTGGGAGAGAAACATAACAGATAGGGAAACAAGGGAAAAGGTCGGGTTTGGCGTGTAACCTCAAATGTTGGGACTCATTGTTACTGGCGCAAACGCAAAGGAGAAGATGAGCCTGCGGTCCCCTTTATGCATCAAAAAGTGCGAGGGAGAATACGCACCCCCCGTCACAGGATATACGAATGGGTGCCAACTACAACCACTTGGAGCAGGCTACCGTACGGCGTCCCGCAACGGTGACTCTCCGGCCGTGATAAAAAAGTGGCAGCAATAACAATTGTTTCATCACCTACATCGAAAAGGATGGCACTGCCACCAAGGCACCGATTACCAACCCGATGTGCTCATGCACATAGAGGGGAAGTGCACAAAATTTAAAAAGCAACGACAACAACGAATGAGGCGCAGGAAGATGTAAGTGCAATCGAAAATACTTTATAAGGTGACACACCAGGAACATTTGTTCGAATGGGTGCCATGCCATGGCTTCATTTCAACTTGTTTCTACCTTTCTTATCAGTAGGATTGATATATACTTCTTTCAATGAAGTATGTACATATATTTCTTCGATTCTTTGATTTCTCTATTCTGGAGTTGGATAAAACAGATGCTACTGTTATATGTACCTTCCTTTCACTCAACTTACTAGCTGTTACCGTTTTTCTTTTTAGTTTCCCATCTTTACATTATTTTCTGTCGCTCGTACTTTCAGTACCCACGCACTTCTTCTACCGCAAATAATGTGGTGATCCCAGTGTTACTCACCGCCAGCTTTCCGCTGCTGCTACCCCACTCATTCCACTAAACAGACATGAGGAAGGCGGCCACTCCTCCAAGTAAGAGTTGTTCATCCTTTTCCTCACCGCCAGGGACGGAGATATCGAGAATTTTGGTGCTCCGCGTGGCGTTGGTGTAGAGAGGAATATGTGCACCGCCACTCTTATCGCTGCCATACATCCACCACACCTGCACTTCAGTGGGCATAGGCATGGAGGACGGCGAGCTTGACGAAACGGGTGAAACGGTGGCTTGAGCGTCAATCAGCGAACCCTGAACTTGTATGGACTCACCCTTTATCGTAATGCATGGGGTGCCAGAGGCTGGTGAGGCACTGCCCTTACCACCTTTTGGAACGGCGACGAGCGACATATCAACAAGGGGTGCTTTGGTAGTACGAGCTGTGTACTGCCGCAGTGCGATGAGAAATGTTTGGGGCCTTAGGAAGTCCACCAAGTCAAATACACCACCACTGGGGGAGAATGCCCGCTGCGCATTGGTTGTCATGACCGTCAGCCTCCGGTTCAAAAGTTGTAACCATAATCCAATTTCCTTCGGCCCGTCCATTTGGTCTAGCCAATTAGAGGGGGCGCGGCCACTAATAAGCTCTGCCGCTTCCTCTCGTAGTGCTGCCGAAGGCATTAACAAACCATCTGCCACACACTGCAGGTCAGCAAACTTGGCGGCAACGGATTCCACGATCTCCCTGAGCAGCCCTGCCTCACTAATAAAGAATACCTTCATAGGGTCGTAGTTTCCTTGCCCTGCGCTCAGTGCCTGAGTGCTTCCACCCTTTAAACCGCTGTTTTTCCACACTTCAAGTACTGGCACGAGCAGGGAGCGCCACACATCCTTTGCAGATGCACTGACACCTGCACTGTGGACAAATGAGCGCAATTCTTCCCTTAGGCGGTCTGTGTGCTGCTCCTTCACCGCGCGGTCTGCGTTGTCTGGCAGGCACAAAAGGGCTGGCGTGTCTACATCGGAGACGTTATCGCGGATGAACTGTACAACCTCACTATGTTCATTGGTGGTTGGCACGTGCAGTTTCTCGTGCAGGGCTTTGGTACACGAAACGAGAAGTTCCTCATTAAAGATCTTGGAAATAAGCTTCAGCAGCACCTGTTCATCACGTACATTCTCCAACCTTCCACCATAGATACAGTTCTGCAACATACCTCGGAGCGTGACCCAGTCCATGTTGTTGTGACTTAGCATACAGAAAACGTCTGATGCCGCTTTCATGTCTGCAAGTGAAAACTCGTAGAACTTTATCCATCCCTGTGGAACATAGTTTCTCCTCTCCTGCAGCAACGCGTGGAACCAGGCTAAACCAAACAGCATCTGCGAAAGCGTTTTTGTCTTCAACCGCAGATAACCTTCGTCCCACATGATGTAAGACCGCATAAGATTCTGCTTCACGCCAGGGGGTGCCTCAATTGTCATCTTTAAGGACATCCGCAGCAGCACCGTTGGGAAGAGGTCGTGGGGTTCAGTGGTTATAATAAGACGGAAGTCTTGGTTAGGTGGGGGCATAGCACTCAGCTCTTTTTCTAACACGTAAGCCCAGTCCAGCACAAGGTGCAAATTCTTCAAGAACAGCCAGTCGCCCTGTGCTGCGCAGCGGCGGAGGTGCAACATTGCATCGTCCGTCTGCCCACCACCTAACGCAATTTGGGTGAAGCGCTGTCGCTCCATGCGACGGTACGCTACTTCCTGCACCTCTTGACTTGGATCTGCTCCACCTGAAGTAATCAGAATTATTGGAGTGGTAGCACTGGCGCCAGTGAGCATCTCTTCCAACGATGTTAAAGGAGTCAAGGAATCAAGCTGTAATGAGTGCATAATAACATGGTGCGCGAGATCCGCAAGTCGATCCGGCCGGAAGGTGTCCACGATGAGCAGTTGCTCCATGAAACTCAGTCCCGAGTTCTTGGTCAAACTCTCCTCGGGCGTGTTCTCCAGGATCCAACTTCCCCATCGCTTCTCATCGTTCAAATCCCACTTCTTCACGTGTTCCGAAGCTGTTGCATCCGCAAGAAGGGCTGTAAATTTAGCGCGTGACATGGGTGGAGCCCAGATTGGAAGCTGCACACTACCATCTGAGGCGGCATTACCCTCAGTATTGGCACTTCCGGCGGAGGCACCAACAAGCAGGTTCCATAGCGATGAGGGGAATTTTTGTGGGAAGAAACCGTGAATGAGATGCATACCAAAGACAAGCCGATCGCGCTCTAGAAGGCCGCGGCTCACGTGGACAAAGCACTTTTGTATGAAATTAGTGGCAAGTCCCGCCATTTTCGCCTCTATGTCTGTCTCCCCCTTGTAGCCACTCAAACACTCAACGAAAAGCCGTACGAAGTCATTGAGACCAAAGTGATACATACGATTCAAGTTCTCCAAGTCCTTGACGAGGAAGAAAATCGTCGACCCGTTGCTGGCGAAGGGACGATAAACCTCTCGCTTTTCATTAAGCTCCGCTTCTAGTTTATGAGACTTCTCCAGTGCCTCGGTGATACTCGAAGCTTGCACTTTCACATCATTCAAAGCTTGTATGAGAGCAGTGTTCTCCAGCAGATCACCAGAAGAGTTGGCGAGGTCACTTAACAGTCGTTCCTCCAGTTTATTGAGCTCCAGCTTAAGGCTTTCCTCTTTTTGAAGCAATGCAGCACGTTCCTGCTCCAACTCAGGTCTCTCGTGCTGAATAGTTACACCCAAAAGCTGATTTTCCAGACCAAACTTCGTTACGGAGAAGTTCACCACCAATACCAACGCAGCGGCGCCTGGTGGAAGATCAATATCTGTTCGTCTGGTGAAGAGCATAATGCGGAACTTGTCCTGCCAATCTACTTGCTTGTTCCCAACCTGTACCACCTGCTTAGCCCCTGCTGTGAAGATATCGCGACGAAGTATTGGATACAGGATGGGTTCTACACCGTCAACATCCATGACGAGCAGCGTCTTACCGAAACGCACCGCGAGTTCAAGGGTGTGGGAGAACCGCTCATCGTGCATGGAGGTTACTTCCGACACAATGTTGTTGGTCTTTAGGTTCATTTTTACCCACTCAATAGCCTGATTGGAAGGATCGATAACCAGGGGTGTCTGCACAGAATCGAGCATTGCAATTGCATTCTCCTGACTGAGGTCGTCACTTGGAAGCCCTTCACTTTTCCACTGCAGAAGTTCACCGTCCGTGCGCATATATCCCGTAAGCTTGACAACGTCGGGTAGATTGAGCCGGCTTGACCACTGCTTCAAGTAGCGTTGGCGAACATCTTCAGTTTCACGTGCGATGTATGTGATAAAAGCCGCTGCAACGAGGGCGCGCTTTGGAAGCAGCTGGTTGCTTGATTGAATCTTCTGAGCATCCTGTGACCACCGTGTTTTCTCCCCACTGAGTTTCTCAAGCAAATCCTTCGCTTTGGTAAGCTCCTTCTGCGCCTTCTCAAGTGTGTCCTTGATTCGCTCCGCGTCTTTGCACTTCTCAGAGAACTCCTTCCGTAACTTCGCAACGGCTTCATCGATTTTTTTCAGCTTGCTCTTGAGTTGTTTGAGTTGTTCCTGACCCTTTGCGCTGTTTGTCTCCAAATCCTCAAGTTGCTTGTTGAGCGGACCAATGCTTTCGAGGATGGTGGAGTAATCGATCATAGCCTTCACCCACGCTGCCATCGGTGCGGCGGCGACAGAAGCACGACGGATAGTTTCCTGCTTGAAAGAACCGGCTTTTTGATTCATGAGCCGCGCGACGTTCTCTCGGATGGGAGTTGAGATATTCTTTGCGTCGAAATCAAGAATTCTCTCCTTGACACCACGCTCACCAAGAAACTTGCGCATAGATTGCCATGACACATCATTCACACCAAGTAGCGCAAGGACAGCCTCCAGCACGTCTTTCACTGGCTCTGGTGGCGCCTTGAGTGACCGAATTTCGTTCAGTTGCTCACTTCGAATGGAGCTAACAGCCTCACGCGCGGATTCAAGCATTGGTGTGATGCCGCTCAACTCCTTCGTTACCTTCTCCCTCTTCACCGCAATTTCCTCTTGTTCAGTGCTCAGTCGCGCTTGCAACTCCTCTGCCGTGTCACGCTGCTCTTTTGACTCCTCCATCTTCTGTTGAATCTCCGTCAGGGCTTTATCGGCTTCCTTTTGTTTTTCCTCCACCTTCTTTTTCTTGCGCTTAACGTCCGACTGGATCTTCGCCACGCTTTCCTCTGCCTCGTGCAGCTTCGCAAGGCCCGCATCAAGTCGCTTCAAACTAGCCTCACCGCTCTCACCTTTCTTTTGAAGAATTGATTCATAATTTTCCATCAGTACTCGGAAGCGTTCGGGCGTCGCCTCTTCGCCGAAGGACTCGTGCACAGAGAAGAGCTCACGGTGTAAATGAAAACCTTTATTCGCAGAATCGGCACCAATGTTATCAATTACAGCAGCAAGTCGTTTCTTGCATATATTGCGAGTGGCGTCGTTGCTCCATGCGCCCATCCACAGCAAATCGCAGTTGCTTATGAGCCCTGGGTTAGACTGTAGCCTAACCAAAAAGAGAGGGTGGCAGTTGTCCATCACTAGTGCGATGCGGAGGTTTCGGCGAAGGCGCTGAAGGTAGAAGGATGCAATAGATCCCATGTATCCATCATTGGCGGCATCCTCACGCAATGAGGCACACATTGTTTCCACCTCCTCCTGTGTAAAGAGACCAGGCACCTCACCGCTGCTCACAAGACTGTTGATCATCTCCAAGAAGGTTTCGTCGACGATGTTGTGATCTTCGAGCATAAGAACCAACCGCTCGTTCTGTGTCGTTGCTCGCTGTATAAACTGCCTCAAGTCTTGGCGAAAGTTTTTCAGTGCGTACTTCTGCATCATATTGAGTGTCACCACGTTCATTTTTAGGAGAAATGCAGCGAGGCAGACGGCGTTACGTCGCCCCACACCGGGGCGGCCCACCAAAATAAGATGACCGAACGGCCGGGTCAGCACACGGTCCACACGCGCGAGCCACCCAACAACTTCAGGAATTACGTGGATATTCAGAGTTTTGTGTTCACGGCTGTACTTCACTATTCCCTGCTCAACCTCAGCAGCAGCAGCTTCGTACGATACACCCTTCAGACGTTTCTGACCGCGTTCGTCTGCCTCACTGAGCCACGAGACAAACAGGATGGAATTTGCGTCATCAGCAGATGAGGAGGAAGTGGAGGAGTACCCTATCGTGGCGAGGGACTCACTTATGGTTTTCCGGGCCTTCTTGATGTCTTCAGCGCGAGGGAGACAGTCAGCGAAGATGCACGTCGCTTCGTGTCCCAAAACAGCGGGAAGCGTTGTGGTTTGTGAGTCAATCTCATACATGAGTACATTGGTGACCCAATTGGTGATACTGCGCGGGCAGAAGAGACAGTGGGCATACTCCTCCCCTTCGCGCTTACGGCAAATCTTCTCAAACACGTTAATCACAAACCCCGATAATGTAGGGCAGTTTGCGAGGTCACAACCCAGATCGGGTACACTGCTAATGAGTGATTTGAAGTATTCCGTATATATCTGGTTGAGGCCCGCCTTTGAAGGGTAGGACATGAAAACGATTCCCACAACGGCGAGAAGACGAGGTGTAACAGCGTAACGACCAGCTGACACTGTGGGGTTCATACTAGCCACCAGTTGAACCTTCTCGATGCCAATCCACTCTAGGTCGTTGTTGTAAAACCCTTGGTACATGATCAACTGCATCATGAAGGCGTGAAGTTCCACAGTGCCATACCTATCCGGTTTGGGAAGATTTACGTTCTTTAGAATAATCACTAGTCTTTCACCCTCCTTAGGACGGTACACATGCCCACTGCTTGTGCTGGATATGGTGCACATTTGCTCTAGTTTTTGAATGAGGTGAAGCGAAGTAGTTTGCGCGCTGCAATGAAGGACGGTGATCCTCACACCACTGTGGCGGGCAAAGCACTGTTGCAGAGTAATGCTCTTTCCACTTCCCTCCGGACCGACGAGGAACACTGGACGGCAGTTGGTGTCGCTCACCAAAGGCTCAAGGGTTGCCATAAGTCGCTGCACGTCCACAGTGGGAACAATTAACTCACCCTTCAGGAGTGATCCGGACGAACTGTCCACTGTGAGATTCGAGGCGAACTCTTTTAGACATTTTTTCTCGTGATCGTAGTAAGTATCCAATGGTCGCTTCTTGGACACAGGGCTAACTTTTCCCATTTCGTACACTGCTGTTGTGATAGTTTTGGCGCCTTCAGGGTGGAGCATACCACAGAGCCCGCGAAGCAGCGAGAACACGAAGTCTTCTTCATTGGCCACATGCAAAATGTGTGCAAGACAACAGTTAAGAATCCCCATACCGGTTGTAGGTACCACGAGGGCGTCCAGTCGCAGTGTTTGATGCACAGCGGGAATAAGGTATTTTTCAATAAGAGGCCCAAGGAGCTCCCGACGCTCCTCTGGTTGCTTGTGGAGAAACGAGCGTACAGCGGGCTCAAGACTAACATCATCTTCGGAGAACAGGATGACACCCATACGGGATACAGTGGCAGGAGAGGCATATGCGAGGCTGTGTGTCTCAAAAATAAAGTTCACATTCTTACCAAACTGGATACGCACACCATTGGGAAGTGTCAACAACTTGTTGTCGTCAAGGACAGAGTTGAGCGACTCAACCCATTCAGGGTCAATATCGCCATCACATAGAATCCACGGCCGAGATTCTTTCGGTTGTCTCACAACATCCCGCGCAGCGGCGGACAGCACACCATCGTACCACTCTCGTGTGTCCGGGTCCATATAACCCAAAAGCTGCTGTCGGTGAATAGCCTTAGGGTTCATTACATGCAGCGGGACTTCAATCTTTAGTATTTGCATCGCTTTGCGGAGAATGCGAAGAAGTGTGCTCTTTCCACTACCGCTTGGACCAACAAGCACAACTCCCATACGCTGACCCAGCGCCTCGTATAACTGAAGGACCTTGTGAACCTGGGACTTGACGAGCTGCAAACCCAGCTCACGCACAGCCACTTCAATGGCAGATTCGAGCTCCCCGTACGCAATCTCGCGAATACTGACCTGCGGGAACACATCCACTGCTAATTCCCTGAAGAGTCGTGCGTCATCGACGGAGAGTTTGCTAAGCATGTTGATGCTAAGCGATTGCAAAACCAGCTCTTCTTCCTGTTTCTCACTAGCTGCATTACCTCCGTTGTCTGCCTTCCACTTTTGCACCAAAGACCCTGCAAGGTGAAGCACAGCCTTCAGTGAACGCAGACCCCAGTCGTAGTGCTGCTGCTTTGACATTAGCTGCCCAGAAAGGCGGTACATTTCCACGATTTTCTTTGCTAGGTTTTTCGCATGAGTAAAACCCTCTGACAACAACATGGTCGACGTGATAAGCTCGTTGTTGGGCTGTGTCATGGCAACCTCACGGAACAGTTGCCTCAAGTTATCCGGTAACTTAGAACGTCCACCGTAACCTTTACCGGCGGGGTTCAGTGTAACGAAGATACCAGCGTTCTTGTTCACCTGAATAAGCCGGTTTAGAAGTGTGCAGGAGGGCTCGCGATTTTTAATTGCCTCCTGGATTACTTGAATCATTTGAGATATGGCTGAAAGCTGATCTATTTTGAGACGATTGAACTCATCGAAGCAGCCCCAGGCACCGCACTTGACAATTCCCATGAAGATACGCCCCATAGACTTAAAGTCAATACCCTCATCGCAGTTGAAAACAAGCACTTGCCGCCCCATTGCACTACCCAGCGCTTTCACAGATTCCGTTTTACCTGTACCTGCAGGTCCGTACGGATTACCACCATAACCAAGTTGCATACCTTTGGTAAGAACCAAGTAACACTTGTCAGTCAGCGGAGTGTGCACAAGTTTTGCCGCATTGCCTTGGTATTCGTACGTATAATCAAACTTTGTGTCCATCATCGCTACGTAGCATAGTTCGTTTTCGTTCATGTAGTAGCGCAACTGCTTCTGCCACCACCAAGACTCCGTGGAAGTCACTCCTTTCGCCACCAGTGCTTCTACGACTTCAATGTGATGAATAACATCGAGGATAAGGGCTTTCACCTTCAACTTGGATACAGGGTCGGTATCAGCAGGAAACATTGTCAACTTGTTCAAAACGTTCTTCAACTCACCTCCCAGTGCTGATAAGGAGTTTTTGCTGATTGCTTCTTCTACAGCTGCACTGAACTGCACCTGCAGTGTCACTTGAAGTACTTGCGAGGGGTAACGGTTTATTGGCTCAGGGTCAATGATATTCTTCACTTTCACACAAGAGGCCAAAAGTCGTTGTAACGTTTCCTTCATGCACTGGTCCAACGCAACCAGCCACTTCTCAACGTCATCCTCCTCGATAGACACGGGTTTTGCCAATTCCACTTGCTCTCGATCTGAGGACACCATATGCGTGATAAACTTATGATCCTCGCTGAAGATCACGGAGTTAATTCCCATAAAGAGTTTCTTGAGGTGGGCCTGAATAACAGATGGGCTCTTGCTGTGACCCAATATTTCAAGCATATCCTCGTCACTAATAAAATAGAAACGGGAGAAACTCTCACGTTTGGACTCGAGAAACTCCATCAGTGATTTCTGGCAACGCTCAATTTGGTCGAGAATAGTCTTCAAGCGGTCCACAATGTCCGCCTGCGATGCAATCGTCATCACGCGTGGATCTGCCTCTACATCTTGCATGATAGACACAAATTCTTTGTCCACACGCTTAAAGCGAGCCTGTTCCTGTGGTAACGCACCACGAGCGAAGATGGGTTCCAGGTATGTCCATTTCCGTTGTATCGTATTCATCAGCATAAGAGCTTCATACAAGTTAGCAAGTTTGACCTCCCACCCGTTTGCCTCATCCGCAAAGTGGGAAAAGAATGGACTGTCTTTAAGTGACCCAATCAGTGACTGGTTGTCACTCACTTGTGCTAAAGTCTCCTTCCACTCAGAGATGAGCTTCACCTTCGCCGGTGTTGCACTGTCTGCTGGGGCGATGAGAGTAAAATTGGCCTCCAAAGCCCACGCTCGGAGGTCTTGCAGTGCCTCACGTATTTGCACTTCACCCTGAACCCTTGCATGAAGTTGTTTCAGCTCGGTTTCTGCTGCTACAAGCTGTTTGTGATGGTCGAGGATATGACCGAACGTAAGATCCGTGCTCGTCATCCCCTTCTCTATTTCAAGCAGACGAAACATTTCGTTCCAGTGTTCCGTCATCATACCCTCACCGCGAACAAAACGGAACATGGGGACACAAATTGCCCACCCCTCAAGCATGTTATGAAGGTATTGTGCGATGACATCCGTATCACTACCCATATGGGATGCGTTAGCAGTTGCAGTCAGCTTTGCTTTCCATTCCTTCATGAAGTCCTCAAATACGTATGTGTGCGACCGGAAGGTCAGCCAATCCTCCTTGCGCAATGTATCAAGGCTCTCTCTGAAGTTATCATAGAGAGTCCACATAGTGGCTGTCTGCGAGACGTCATTAAGCGTGGTTTCCAGTTCATGGAAGTTTGGTGGTGGAAGTTTAAAGTGCAAGCATTTAGCTTCAAGCTCTTTTGATTGAGTTTTCAGCTCATCCAACTCGTTGTAGCTGTCCTTCATCTGCGTCAAGGTAGTATCGATCAACGCAGGTTTGCTCTCTTTAAACGCCTCGAGAAGCTGCGCTTTCATTTTATCCCACTTGGAAGAGAAGCGTTGCCCATCTTTCATATGCTTTTGGATCATGCTGTCCAGCGAGACCCGCATTTTTGACATAGAAGCGTCAATAACTTTGTGGTGTGACGCGATTGCCTCGCGCAAGTGTTCCCAACGGGACTTTGTGGAACCGATGTCAATAACCGTTCCAGTGTGCTGCCGGAGCACCCGATTCAATTCCTCCGCCTCACTAAACTTTTCTTCATATGATGGCATTGCTGCCACGAACTCTCGATAGGCCTTATTTGCCTGTCCAACCTCTTCCATAGTAACAGGTTGCCGTGTGATGACGTTAGAGGCGTTGTACACAAAGGTGTCAATTGCTGACAGCGTCTGCTGCATCGTCTTACGCATGGCGTTGAGCAATGCCTCCTCGAGGCGATGTAGCTGCTCCTCAACACTCGCCTTTATGGGAATAGTGCTAATAGTGAATCCGTCAATTTTCATATTATCATCGATGTCACGAAGTTTATTTAACTGCTCCTTCACAACATTAAAACCATCCGAGTAGTTCTTGAGATTCGCGCAAGTTGCTTCGACAAGTGCGTCAATGTCAGGGCCACCATTTATGCCGCAAGTTCCTACCAGCACATGTGTGCGGAACGCTTTACGCACACGGTTAAGCTTTCCGAAGAGCTCCACCGCCTTGAGGTGGACGGTAACGATACGGTCCTTGTTTGAAAGTGGTATCAATTTGTACAACTCGTAAGGACCCCCCGATTCCTTCTTCTGTTGGAGGCCGCGGAAGCGGAGCGGAATACCCACCAACTCGCGCACCTGCTGGTAGTACGCCTCACGCACCGCTTCAAAACTGGGCTTGAACTGTACCTGGCCCTGTTTGAACACCAATTCCACCTTAAATTCCTGCATCTTCTCATGCATTGTTTCCAAACCTCGCTGGTATTGGTGCTCTAGCGCTTTGTAGATTTGAGCATCGAGATGACGCCGCCAATTGTCATAATTGTCGATGTTGTGGGCATTCAGGAACTCCTCGAATAAGCGCCGCAGACCATCTACAGCCGTACGCCACTGATCCGTTTGGCCGGCAAGTTCGAGGTTGTGCAACTCTGCCACCTGATTCATGAAGTCAATATGAAAACGGCGGATGCGGCGGTTTTCCACGCACAGTGCGTCCACTGCGTTTTGGAACCGCATGTTGAGGCCGTCAATTTCGTTGTAGTTAGCAATAGTTACTAACCGCTTGTCGGAGCCCTTGTAGAGCAACTGTGACAAGGCATGATTCGAGGCTGACTCAAGCATCGACCGCGTACAGTGAATGATTTGCCGTTGCACGGTGTTGTAGTTGCTCACGACCTGCATACTGCGAGTGGTGGCTTTAATAAGTTTTTCACAGGCCTTAATTACACCCTCCCCCTCCTCACTAATGCGCAAAAGCTCCTCGTGGCGACGACCGCACCAACTACGCATGCTGTATATCTCCTGTAAGCACTGTTTGATAGATGGATGCACAGTACATGTGATACACTGCTTGTTGGATCCGTTAAATACAACAGCATCTGGTAAACTTGTTAACTTCTTGCAATGGTTTTCCATGTTCTGCCTCCAAGCTGCTAATGCCTCGCTCTCCTCTTTTTGCATTTCACCCATAATACCCTCAGCGACCTTCACAACCTGGTCAAGGCTTGTGGATTTTCCAAAGAGGATGCCAGCAATCTCTGGTATCTGCGCGCACTCCGTCTGGGCGGACTTGGCCATTTTTACAGTATGCAGGTCTGTCGTAGACCGCCGCTTGTTATTCTCATAGCGCACTTGGATCTTTTGCAGCTGCTTGATGAGGTGTTCAGCAACACTGGCCATATCACCCTCGACGCCGTTTTTAATCCCCTCCCGGTTAAGCAGAGTTCTGTGCTGCTTGAGCGTACGGATCAAATCTTCCTGACCCCGCTGATTACTGCCGAAGAGCTGCTTCACGCGACCACGAAGATGGTCCTCCAGGAAAGAGAACTCTTTTTCAAATTTGCCGATGCACGTTTTCCAGCGGTCATCGGATGTCACCCTCCGGTCCGTAACGCTTTCTCCGTCAAACACAACTTCGGGTGCAATGCTCTCTGGCGCCTTTCCTGGTGAAAGATTCTCTGCACTGGCCAGCAGTTGCCGAATTCTCAACACGTCCCGCAAGCGTTGTTCAAAAGCACTCTGCACTCCACCCTTTTCAGATCCCACATCCACATCTTTCCACTCTCCTCTCAGCAGGACTTCCTTCATTGATCCCCACTCCGCAATCAACTCCACGGATTTCTCCAGTTGATCAATATTCATACGCCATATGCCACGCCAGTCTCTTCCATCGAGTAGTAGTTGGCCTTTAACGTACTCCTGCAGATCCCCCGAAACTATGGAGAGCAGCACCGCCGCGTCCATTTTATTGCGCTCACTGTGAGGGTTGCGCTTCCAGTAAGAGCGGAGCGTCTCATACACAAGTCCCAGAACCTCCCGTGCCTCTGCCAAAGCGAAAGACTTTTGACGCCACTGAATTGGTAATTCATGTTCAACTGGGGTGGCCGAATAGGAAGCAACAGCACTGGCCAATACACGCATATTAACCCATACTTTTAGTTGCGGCTCCCCGGAAGACTTCTTGGTAGCAGCTGCCCCTCCACTAACGCCGTTCGTATCGGCATCTTCATTTTCCTCCTCATCACCCGCGGAGCGCGAGGATTTGGCCCTTTCCATGGGAAGCGGGGTGGAGAGATTAGAGTACACTTGCACACAGGATGCTTTCCTCATTACCAGATCCAGCCGCTTACCCGTCGGGCACATAACCTTTGGGAACTTTTCCACCATCACCGCCCCACTAGGCAGGTCCGACACAACATCGTTGTAGAGCGTTTCCAACACAAGGTGAATGTTCGGTTGGTCGGATACCTCATCTATATTGTCGGGAAAGTCATCAACAGCCCCTACCTCCTTCAAAAATTTATCGAAGGGCAGCACCTGCTTCTTCACCAGTGTAAAGTTTGTTTCCTCACTTTCTGAGGGAAGTCGGAGGCTCGTACGACCACCTGTCATATCCCGCACGATTGTCAGGCATAACCGCTGAAGATCATCTGTCAATCGTGCTTCCTCTTCACCACCAATGGGGATCGGCTGCGCAGTAAACAAAATGCAACC
Source organism: Trypanosoma equiperdum (assembly GCF_001457755.1). NCBI lineage: Eukaryota > Euglenozoa > Kinetoplastea > Trypanosomatida > Trypanosomatidae > Trypanosoma > Trypanosoma equiperdum. Next base: position 89,898 of record NW_027124904.1, on the reverse strand, counting down.
ATCACCACGCGTTAAGTTCCCTCCACCGAATATAACGCGCAGGTGACGCTGTACAACGTTCAGTAGTTGCGACTCAACAACGATGGGTCCTGAGCGCTCCATTGGTTTAATAATAGTATCAATAACAGCAAACTTCCTCCTCCTCTTTTCTTCTAGTTATATGTTCTGACCTTCACCACGACGCTTGTCTCTTTCCTTCCCTCTCTTTTCCGCTGCACTCGAGACACCCCAACACCACCAGCTCACACCTTCTCTCAACTCAGGCAAACCCTCCACAACACCTCTTTATTTCTTAATTACTTTCCCGCCACAGCTCGCAGGATACTAAATTCTGTTGCAGTGTTTGCCCGGTGATTTCAAAATGTATTTCTTTCCTTCCTCTTCCTTCCCCTTTGCTTTCTTTCTCTGGGTTGTCAATTTGTTTTGTAGTTTTGATTTTTTTTTTTAAATTTCTCCTCTTGTTTATTGTTCTTTTTTTCCTTTTCGTTCTCGAAGGAAGCCTATAGCAACAGCAGCAACAACAAAACAGTGATATGTCGATGCTGGTGAGGCTCGACAGTACCGAATAAAAGAAGAGAGAAAAAAAGAAATATTTCCTCTCCCCCGTTACCTCCGAATATTAGAGTCAAATGTGTTTGTTTTAGTGTGAAGTAAAGCAGGAAAAAAAATAAAAAGATAAGGATAAAGAGAAAGAGGAAGAGGGACGAAAAGCATGAATTCAGATTAGTAACAGAAGCATTTGACAGCGGAAAAAGGAATGGAAAACAAACAGCCGAATTAGAACAAACACATAGCACCGCTACGGATTGCAAACAGTGATGTGTGTGAGTGGAGAAGTAAAGATCTACGCAGTTGAAACAACACACCAAAAAAAAAAAAGTGAGGCATGTTCAGTTGCTAACCACAAAGGCAGGAGAAACAAAAGATTCAAGGAGAAATGGATGAGAAAACGGGAGGAGGGAAGGGGAAGTGTGGGCGGGGTAAAAAGTCGTAAAAAGACGTTGCACGTATTTGTGTCGAGGAAATTAAACTGAGAGAGCAATTGAATTGCGCACGTAAAAAAAAAAAAACCACCGATACACTTCATTCATTTTAACCCCGTGCGTTTAAACCTGCACACGATACTTGCATCGTACTTAAAAAGTAAATATAACAGATGCCACACTACCTTTTTCTCCTGTTCGCTCCCATTTTTTTTTCTGTTCTTTTCTCTTTTCTCCTCACAGGTCCCCAATTCCCCCTACCCTTCAACATTGTGTATTTCAATGTAAATGCCTCACACCTTTATAATCACTTCGATCTCGTGTCATCGCGCTTACATGCACGCAACATTTTGGGTGTTGGAGGCAAAAAGTACATACGAGGGAAAACAGACACAACAGAAGTAGTGAAAAGTTTTGCACGGCGCTACCAGTTTGCAGCTGAGAAAATATAAAAAGATAAAGAAGAGATCAAGAATTCAGAAATATCTCTCTTCCCGTCAACTGCAATCAAACACCTGTATATAACGGGACGGATGGCTGCAAGGGGGAATGAATGGTAGAACCAAGCATACAAATGAATGTATGAATATATACTACGTATAAATATACATATAAGTAAACAATATATATATATATATTTATTTATTTATTATGGTATAGGAACGGACAAATGTAAAAAAAAAAATGCGATCTGTTCACACTGTCCCCTTCTTCTGTCACAGCACAGTGGCCTGCGTTTCGAATACAGAAGTATATATGCACTTGCACACCTTCCATCATTTACTCTAACCTCAAAAAACGCCGTTCCCCACCACCCATCCATCCATCCATCCATCCAATTTTCACTGACTAATAACTATTTATATTGCAAATATAAATGAATATAAACGTATGTTTGCCACCACGCACACCCAAATCACCCCTCCTCACCAAAGGCAAGAGCGGAAACAGAACCTATGAAACACACAAACTTGGGAAGGAAGAAACGAACAGAGAGCAGAAAAACTGCATCGTTAATTCGCCGTCGGTTTGCCGGTGTGCTTCCTTACTCGTCCTTACCCAATAAACACAAACATAATTTTTACTCATAGTTCTTAGGCTCAGAGCTCCGCACCATTTCGTGTAAATGAAACCCACACACGCACCTCACTGTACCCTCTTTCTTCCTCGCCGGAGTAACAGACAATCACAAAACAAAAAAACAAAAACAGCACAAATAATCCATCCACCCGTGGTGGACGCACTGATATGCCCTACGACTGGCCGTTCGCATTCTTACGGAGAAGGCTGGCCAGTACTCGCTCCTGCCCCACACGCCGCAACCAGTCAACAAAAAGTGTGTGCACTTTTCCTCGTAACTCATCTGCTAAATCTTTCCTTCCATCCGCCTCGAGTCGTTCATATGCCTCCCGCAACTGCCGCGAAGTTTCCTGAAAACGTCGCACGCGCCGCTCCATCGCGGTGGCATACGGCGGAGGCGGCGGACACGGATTCGTGCGGGTGGTCACCACAGCGCTGGTGTGCGGGGCGACGGGAAAACACACGGGGGTGAATTCATCTGGTGGTAGGATACAATGCGGGGAAGGGATACCAACATTCCATAAATTCATCATGGGGTTTACCCCGGAGTTTGCCAGATGCTCCTCTAAGGTGGAGTAGTGCGAGTTGTACGGGGCGAAGCGGACATTCTCTGAGTTCTCGCTTCCCTCGAGCTGGCAGAGTACGGGTGGACTGTTCGTACAGATGAATATGTTCACATTGCGGCATCGGTTCACCACCACAGCAGTGCACAAGGCTGAGATATTGGTGTTCTCGCAACGATCTATGTACAAAACTCCCCCGACTGGACCTAAAGCAACGGTGCAATTGACAAGTTGAGTGAGCCGTGTGTGAGGAAGGTCGGAAGTAACATAAAAGCTAGTTTGCGAGCACTTCTCGACGGTGTAGCTGGAGGATATAGCTAACTTCGGGCTATAAGTTACCACTGGGCACGTAGGGATGCAAATAGTTCCTTGCAAACCCTTAACTACAATGTTGTTGCTAAAAGGTGACGAGCGTGAAGTGGCGGCTAACTCACTAGGCACCGTTATCCTAGGACGTATGAACTGAGAGAGTATTGTAATGTCGATCGTTTTCTCAGACCGCGGCCACAGAAAGCCGATGCTGGTGCCAAAAGGTTGCTCCACGCCATTAACGAACTCCCGAAGCAAAATTCGAAGCTCTTTCGAATCACTCAACGTTAATCTTCCTGGTCGCGTGATGGCTACTACACTTATGTAGTCATGAAGGTGTTGACGCACACTTGCCATAACGCGCTCCCGCTCCGACTCACCCGGTAGTACTCGCTGAGTTTGCTCCACGACAAGTTGGGCGAGCAGAAATATGATGAGTGCCGGTAAACCTATTTGCCTAGTGGCGGAAACTACAGGCCAGCGGGCGACGTCTACCGTTCCGCCCATCTTTTTAAGTAATGACCGGCTTTCCTCCTGCCTGCATTCCACCGGCGACCTCACCTCAGGGCTGCCGTTGCCGCTCCCTGTACTGCTTCCTAGTGATGCTGCAGTGTATTGAGTGTATCCACCTGTTAATGCGTATACCACATCGAAAATTGAACTGGCAACGGACTCGCGCATGCCAAGAACATTAATGGCAATATCTACCCAAACGGAGAGTGAGATGGCAGTACGATTTGGACACTCCTGACGAATTTTCATCACTGATGAAGTTGTGAGACCACTGGGCACTTCAAGAAGGAGGCCACAGCTCTGAAAAAGAACCGAGTTGACACAAAACACCACCTGATTGGTGCCCAGAAGTGCAGATGTGGGAGAACTGTCCCCGTAATAGGGGTTTCCAGGGGCGTATTTGTTAGTCATTTGGACACTAAAGCGAGACAACACCACACTTCCTTCTTTTTATTTATTTCTTTCTTAATGATAGAAAGGTACGCTCTCCAAAAAATGAAAAAAAAAACTAACCTAGTGCTCTCCGCTTTGTTTCCTGCTCTTCTACGTGCTTTCCAGATAATCTATTTCCTTTTTTACTTTTCTTCTTTTGGAAAAATAACTTCTCAAAAACTACAATAGCAGCTTTTGTATATGTGAGATGATAAATAATTTTCTTACAACCCTTCCCTTTTTGGTGGTGGAGGCAATGCAAATACGCAGCTCCTCTCCCTCTATATAAATGTCTGCTTTTCAGTAGAAACAAGAAAAAGAAAAAAAGAAAGAAGAGTTTTCGACGATAAGTAGAGCAACACAAAGAAACCTGTTGAGGGACAGTTTCTTCTCTTTTTTTTTTTAAAGTATGTACGAGTTTGTGTGAGAGGGAGATGAAATGGAGAAACGGAAACAGAAGAAATACCATCAACAATGTTAGTGATACAGAGGACAGAAATTGGGAAGAGGAAAGTATAAAAAGGGGGAAAAATAAAAATAAAAACAGTGTTTAGTGTATCCATTCATCCGATCAGCTACGCGCATTCAACACGCACGTGCAGTGCACGAGCGTAAAAGTATTTGTTAACGTATTTATTTTGTTGCTGATCCCATCGAGCATATCAATTCATCCCGTCCCTTCCAAACAGCGGAAAAGAGAAGAGGAGAAACGGGATGAAAAAGTAGCGGGGTGTAATGAAATAAGGAGAACAGATGGGGTACCGCACAGCAGCGGACTTCCATGTTTTAAAAATAAACAAATAAGTGATTAAGGGAGTACGTGATAAAAACCTTGTGAATACACATCAATAACAATCGACAAAAACAAGTATAACACGGAAAACAGTTAAAAAAGATAAAACAAATAAAAACTCAGCCACTGTTAACGATGATAGCAAAAAAAAAAAAGAATAAATTAGCACGGGAACTACTTAAAAGATAGTTCGTCGCTGTGACGAAAGAGCCAAATAAAATAAGGAAGAGAATAGAGTGGTTACTTTCACCTTTACCTTCCTTGCCATTCCCCACCTTTTCAAAGTATCGCCCACATATCACCGGGGTCGGTACAACTGCGGCTAATTCATACAATAACTGGAGAAATGACTAACTCTAACCACTTCTCCCCCCCCCCCCGAGAAAAGGTTAGTGGATCATATTATTTCATTATTACACCACAAATAATTCCCGTTTGTGACGCATTTTACGAACCTCTCCTGCACCCTCCCGTCTCAACTTTGAAACTTCCCTGGTGAAGGTCCAGTCATTTCCCTTTCCTGTTCAATCGGATGAATGGCGCTATGATAACCTGTTCCGGTACCCGTGATGGCAGCGGAGCCGGAAGGTACACACATTGAGCGCTGCAATGATAGCATGGAATTCAGAATATGTTGTTGCGGAATGTAACCGGGAGGCAGCGGTTGAGCAACAGAAGACGCAGCAAACATGGAAAATGGTTCACTCGGACTGTAGTTTTGTTGTGTATTGTTCAGGTTGTTGCCGGAATACATCTGAAGTGCACCACTGCTCTGCATTGGGTAGTTTGGCGGTATGCTCCCAATTGTCAGTGGGGGTGTCAAGGCGTACGATTGAGACGGAACCATTGCTGTTGGTTGCAGATGATCGTGCACTTGCTGCTGTTGTTGTTGTTGTTGCTGTTGCGTGTTGTTGTTGCTACCAACATATGTTTCGTCAGGTCTCCGATTATCCCCGGTGTCGTTACTCCCACTCCTCCGCCCTCCCATGAACTGACGCATGATACACATATTACAACAACCAGCAAGGAGGAAAAAGACAAGTGCTAATCCCACGAGTCCGAACAGCGGGTTGCGAACGATCTTAGCTAACGAGAAACCCAAGTAGCCGGAGGAATCGGTGTCGGTTGAGTTATCTTTTATTACTGATACGTTGCACCAAATGTACCGCGGGTTCAGTACGTCCTGCTGAACAGAAGTAATCCAGTCTTCATCGCACACGCATGTTTTATTTTCTTCAAACCACTCCCCATGCATGCATATATTCACAGTGTTTTTGAGGTACGGAGGCAGTTCAACACTTTTATTTGGGAGGGCAGCATATGATGGCAAAGTACTGTCTTCCATTAATGACAGCAAAAGTAACACCCAGGACAGAAAACGCACTTCCGCCAGCATCGATAACATTTTTTCTTTCTTTGTTCCCTTCGTTTTTCTTTTTTACCTTCTCGTGATCCTACAAGCAAATACGACCAAAATAAGATTCGAAATGACGTCAGAACAAATGACGTGCATGCCCAGACGAAAGAGCATAAACACACGTATAAATAAATATATATTTATTTAAGTACAAGCGATATCAAATTGCAACAATCAAACACAGGAATTTTAAACAAAGTGGCGATACCACAGATCCCAATTGATGTAACTGCCCTGTACCCACGTGCGCCGCTTAATGCGTATGCTTAACGATAGTAACAATATTAATCGTCATCACAATAATGAGACTATATATTTTGATGATTTCTTCTATTATTTTCTTTTGTTGCATACACACACTCGTATTACATTTTTGAACAAGCCACTCAACAGCCGCGTCACCGTTTTCGCATAATTGAACAACGCATTTCTTCCTTTCCTTTTTCATTATTATTGTCATTGTTGCTGTTTTTTTTTTTTTCGTGCGTGTGTGTGCAGGTTGGGTGGGGGGGGGGAAGAGAAGGGGAATGGAAAAAAACAAGCGTGAAAAAGTGACCGCACAAACATGCAGACATGAGTAAACAAACAAACAAACAAATAAATAGATTTATATTCATATGCATATTCATTCCACTTGATGTACTTATGTAAGTGCTCAGTCGCTGCCGGTGTTGTCGTCATATGTATACGGTGATGTTTCCAAAAACTTTGGTACATTTGCCAGTGGCGTATCCATGCCAAGAGCCGATTTTGGATTTGCCTGAAACCATTGTCCCTTCATGGGTTCCTCAATTACAACATAACGGAAGCAATCGCGACCTCCATAACTCCACATAAATAACTTATATGTTCCCACAATACCAACTATAGTGGAAATGGGCCAAATCATACAAACGGCATAAATCTCAAAGCGCCGCATCCAACGAGGCACGGCCATTTATTACTAAACTAAACCACATTCCGATGGAAATGATGCGGGGTGTAGACGGAGAGGGGAAAGGAGGTATGTGTGCGTGTGTGGAGGAGGAGGGACAAAAATAATTATTTTAAGGCGTTCAACAACAAATAAAAGTAGGAGAGCTCATTGATAATTATTCATGGAAAAATAAAATCATACAATATTAAACAATAAACAACACCTACAAGCGAAGCAACATGTTTAAAAACATAATGCACAGCAACGAGGTACAAAAGGCATTTCTTTTTTTTTTTTGCGGTGACATGTTAGTTTCGTTTCCTCCTGAGAGAAAAAGAGACTGCAGGTGAAAAAAAAAATTGAAAACATAAAAATGAAAAAGAAAAAGGTTTGACACCACACCGATACAAAAAAAAAAGGAAGGGCGATTTGGTATGCTATAAAACCGATAGTGCAGGGCTGTTAATTGAAGCGAAGAGCCACTTGATACTTATTTTGTGAGAAGTTTTTTTTTTTTTACCTCTCTTGGACTTTAATTGCCCGTGTATGTATGATATGTCATCGGATCCGGAAGAAGAGAGAAAAAAAATCAAGGAAATAACCTGGTACACTCCTCACTTATGAGAATGTTCCTCCTTTTTTTCTTCTTTTCTAACCCCGATGTTGTCACTTTATTACTATTATCATTATTATTATTATTGTAACGGTTGACTAACCTTCAGTCCGCAAAACTCTCCCCTTTCACGCTCATAAAGATATCTGTCGGTTTACAACATTCGATAGTAAATTTGAAACGTTTTCGCATTCTTAGCGTTATGCGAAAGTAATAAACACCATACCATATATATATATATATATATATATATAATTTTACACCATCACGCACATCATAAACTTACTTCTCCCTCCTCCCCTTCACACACCAATAGGCGTGGCTGTTGGTGCATATTTTCTTTACGATTATATGTCTTTCATTCCATCAGCACCACACCTTTTTTTTTTCGTGTTGACGTCCACACAGGCCCCTGCTGCACACCACATGACTCATCTTCATTCTTACGTATGTAATCAATTTGCATGTAAATGCATGTGCGTGGTTACAAAAAAACACACTCTCACACTCCTATTTGTGGTGCATTATGCTGTCCCAAAGAGTGAGGCTGCAAAGGTTTGTAGGAGTAATGTTACACCGAAACCTGTGGCGTCACCGCGGGTAGCAGGTGCTGCGAGGTCGACGTGTGCCCAATCCCCCTTGTATTTGCTGTCTATGTGACTCCCAACAAAGTAACCGGCGCAGCTAACTTGTGCATTCGAGCGATTCAGCACGGAGTTACGGCTGTCTGCTACACTGCTTCTGAACTCGGGGCACTGGAATTCTGGACAGAAAACAACAGGGAAACAGAGGTCACCACAGCGGCGTCCCGCCTGAAGGACGCGGTTTTCAATTTCCTCACTACTGGCATATAATGCGGCATGATAGCGGCCAGTGGCAATACCCTGAGCTCCCGTAAGCGTCGCCATGTCCACAATAACATCAGGTGTATAAGGCAGAAGAGCCGAGGCGTGGTAAACTCCATCGCCAAGTACCAGTCGACCTTCAGCATCTGTGTTATTGATCTCCACAGTTTTCCCTGATCTCATCCGCACAATATCGTCATTGCGCTGAGAGCGGGGTCCAACAGCATTGTCAGCAAGGCACAGAATGGACGAAATACGGTGAGGGACGCCGATCATTGCAAGTCCAATAAACCCACAAAAGACAGCAGCCGCACCGCCCATATCGTGCTTCATCCCACACATACCCGTCGTGGGTTTAATGGAGAGACCGCCAGTGTCGTATACAATACCCTTTCCAACAAAGGCCAATTTTTCTTGGGGATTTATGCCGCTGCCCCCGGCCGCATTGGGCTCGTAGGACAACGTTACCAAGTGCGGTGGATATTCCGCTGCCTTTCCAACACCATAAATTCCACCATATCCTTTTTCCCGCAGATCCTCTCCACTGATGATGTCAATGGAAACGTTGCGCTTCAACTTATTTTTCAGTTTAGCGATGTGTCCAGCAGCGATCTCCGTGAAAGTCGTTGTGTCCAGTAGGTTGCAAGGAGAATCAACCAAGCGTTGACAAAGCTGAATGGAGAGAGCTGCCGCATCGAGGTATTCCCGCTTTCCACATGCAAAAGTGTCACTTGCCTCGCTGAGGCTCTGCTTTCGCGTGTCTGGGGCAAACACGACTCGGACAGGAATGCCACGATTCCAGTACGACTTCTCAGCGTAACCATTCTTTGCAGAAAAACTTTGATTGGCGCCACGCGCAACGGCAGCCGCCACGCAAAGCACGTTTTCGGCTTCGCAACAGTAAATATCGAGCGCACCTGAGGCTGCTGTGACACCTTTTACTTTCTTGGCATATGCCACGGCTTCCTCCACAATGTTGGTGATGGAGTCGGGCCGAAGAGGACAGTTATGGCGGGAGAAGGCTCCTGCTATGACTCCAAGTGTAATACGTAACTCGTGGTTATTGCCACACCGGTAGCCATCACTCCTGAAGCTTGCCTCGTCGATTTCGTCGATTAGTTGATCTAGCTCAGGTTTGTGGTACGGGAATAACTGGCTGAGTCCTTTACTTTTCAGCTGCTGGCGAGTTCCAAGAAGAAGAATAGTGTGGGGTTGAGGTGCGCTGTTGGAGGTGAGAACTTTGGCCATATGCTTTCCTTCAGTTGTGGTGTGAAACGTTACATTTGGCACAAAGTTAACGCAACTGTCAACAAAGCTCGACAAGTTGCTTTCCTCATAAACCGAGTTGCTGCGTTGCCGCTTGAGGGTTGCAGGCATAATCAGCTGATATTTACCAGTTTTCTTCGTGTGTCTGTGTGTGTGTCTGTTCGTATTTGTGTCTCAGTGTAATTCACTGCCTTCACTCCTTCCTCTTTTTTGTCGTACAAGTGTACCTACTCTTCGCGATGCACCCGACAAAGCAAAGTAAACGCCTTTTCTATATTGTTTCTTTAAGTCTTTCTTGTTTGATTTCTTTGGGGTGATCCTCGTTATTTGGTAGGCGTTATTATTTTAGATTATTTCTCTTTAGCGGCACAACGCGAAGTTCTAAAGAAGTAAATTATAAAAAAACCAACAAAATAAATTAAAAAGAGAAGGAAAATGAGCAAAGGGTAAATGAAACAATGAATGGTAGTTATAATAAAATAGCAGCAACATCAATAATAGAGGTATTCGTTGTAAACACCATCAACAAAAAGATGAATAACAAGCACATTGAAAAAACAGGATGAAGATGTAGCCTGTGTGTCCCTTTTTTTTTCTCTTTCAAATGAGACAAAGCATCTCACTACGGCAAACGCAATGACAAAGGAAGAGAAAAGGAGAGCGAAGGGGAGTTCAACGACAAGATAAACAAAAAAATTATTTGTTACTTTTCGTCTCTTCGTCTGCTTGTCCTTCTTTAAATACGGCACTTCAAAACCACTCCCTGACAGATAGGAAGAAAGCAAAAGAAGATAAATTTATGACGACAATTTACGCCACTACACCAGCACAAAGCACATAAAGCACACAAACAAACAAACGAGTTGACGCTGCTATCAAATTCCCCCAACGAGACAAAGAAAACATTCACTAGTATCAGCACGCAAACGTGTTAACCCATATATAAATATACAATAACACATATTAATGTAAATATAAATGCATATATGTGTATATATACTTTTACATGGGTTTTTTTTCTCTTTCCCATAATTTGTGGTTTGTACCAGAGTCGTTGAAAGGATATATCAAACAAGTAAAAGGAGAGAAAAAAAACAAGTACAAATCATGTAAAGCATCCTTTCACAGCAGGTCAGTAAAATCTTGCGCGTTAGAGAACATAGCAAACCACATACCATCATACACGAGAAGCACACCTCACGCGAATTTTGAAGTCCCGATGTATTAGCACCAGAAGCAACGACCATAACAATTATAACAATCATTATCGAAGGAGAAAATCAAATAAAAGGGAAGGAACTACTGAAAAATACACAATTGGCGGTGCCGACAAGCAATATACACACACACACACATATATATATATTTAGATTTATGAAAACGTTGCGAGCTCGTTTACTGCTGTTGTTAATATGGCTATAACCATTATTTCATCTTCTTTCTTTTCCTTCCTTCTTCTCGGTTTACGTACTTCATTCGTCAGCATCATTTTCCCCTCTGCACCCATCACTTTCGGGAGAGGTAAGGGAGAAGCGTGAAACGGTAAGTGGAAACAACAGCATAACCTCGTCAGCAAAGTCCGCCGGCCGGCAACATTAAAAAATGAAAAAAAAGGGAGAATGAGCAACCGAAGAAGAGACCTAGTAGAAAAATTAAGAAAAAGTGCAGGTACGAGTGTATAGAAAACACATGTGCGTTTCGTCTGCTCCGCAGTGCTATCCACCATCAGCAAATAGTTGCAATTCAAACAAAAAACAAAAGGAAACAAAAGTAGCGACCGCTTGCAGAGGGGTGCAATGGAGGAAGAGAAAGGGAAAAGAGAGAACAATGGAAGAAGGTGCAGTAAAATTCTTTTCTTTCCGGGAACTTCATATCCCACAACTTCACAGTCACACATATTCCCAACGCGGACTTTGCACGAATGAGCCCCACACATAAGTATATATATATATATTTACACACATAATTTTAATCAATTCAGTGCGACTCCCTTTCGTCAAATTCCATTAACGTGCGTTCTCTTCCTCCCCCCCCCTCTCCCTCCTACCGTTGCTGCAAAACGGTTTATGGTAGAAGCTTTACACGTAAAAGAACACAACCTAAGTGCTCTTGTACGCGCATGCTTCATCCAGCAACAAGTTAGAGAGGCTCCCTCCGTGGTTTGCACACAAATAGGACCTTAGAGAGAAAAGAAAAGAGAAACAAAGTGTCTACTGCAAACAAAGCACGAGCAATGCGGCAAGGGAGTAGGAATCAAGGCGGACACTTCCATCTGTGTGGTGAACACTTCGAAAATGGAGGATAAAAACACAGGAAGCTCAACGTGCAACTAAACCACATTATGCGAGGTGGGGAGAGACGCCGCGTTTACAACGAGTAACATCCTACTAACATTTATGACTACAAAGCGGATGTGAACCAGCTTCCCACTTACTGTTCCCCTCTCCCTCAACTTCATTCATACACAAACACGTGTATGCCCTTATATATTTATATATGTACGTACAAGCAAGCTCGCATGTTGAATTGCATCATCACTATACAAACTACGTCTGTGCAAGCACGTCAACAAGGCGGTCCAAGGCACAGCACTCACCCGAATGGTCCCCGCAGCTTCGAGCCTCTTTCATTGCCTGCAGTGCCGTCTTCAACTCATTCAAAGCGTTATCAGTCAACAACGAATCTGAGCACACACGTCGGAGGGCTGCCTCAACGTCAATCGGCTCCGTATGGTTTCGCACGAAGGGAATAACAACATCATTCAGTTCGTCCTCCTCGTCGCTATTACCACTACCATTTTTCACACCTGCTCTCGAGCCACCTTGACGACTTCTTTCGATCTCCATAGTGCCACCGGCTCTGCCTTTCATGGATAGCCTCGGTGTGGTGCCGCGTGGTGTCATGAGTGCTGTGGCTTCACGCTGCTTTATTTTCTCTAAGGAGTTGACATTCTCGTCCACATGTCTCCAGTAAGTCAAATCACCGTGCACTTCTTCGGCCTTCTCTCCATCCTCCAGCGCCCGCCGCAAGCAGAGGATACTCTCCTGGCACGTTACACCGGGGCTTTCATACAATATGTTCCGTATGACATGACGAAGTCCATCGTAGAACTCGTCACTGTTCTCCATGTCGTGAAATGTAACAAAGAGAGAGCGTTGCACCATGCGCAGCAGTGCACGGCTCCCGGGTGAGCTTATCACCCACATGGTGTTTTCCCAGAACTGACTGCTGCCTACGACATATACACTGTTGGTCGCGACCACAGACGGTTCAGTGCCCTTTGTATTGTTACTGCTACCATTGACATTACTGCCTACGCGGTTTCCACCCTTGCCGTCGTCTTGTGAATTCGGGTTCCACACCAGATCTTCCAACTTGACGCAGCGGGCCGTGGCGGGCCCGAGGTAAACTTTCTTGGCACAGTGCGCCACACGACTCACAATGCGCGAGAAAAAGTTGTGCGGCACCATGTTCAATGTAAAGCGGTAAAAAGGACCATGTAAAAACGATGGCACGTGCATGCAGAACGAAGAGGGAGTGGGATTCATGAAGCACGAGGGTATGAGCACAAAATGCTCTGACTCGGGACCACCTGAGGGACCCGCAGATTTTTTCCGTCCAAGCCCGGATCCAACTTCCCTCATGTCTTTCCCAGCATTCGTCGGCGACGACTGTACGCTTGTGTTTTCATCGTTGAAAAAAGAGTACTGAAGTCGACTACCCATAATGATAAAGTCATAACTGCGCAACAACTCCAGCAACCCACCTAGTTGTGCGAAACCATATCCCTTTTCCTTTAGTACTCCATCGAATAGAGCTAACGCTGTCCTCATTGTCAAAACACCCTGAAGCAAGGCTCCACATACATCTTCAATTAGAACAGCATCCACATCGAATGGAAGGGATTTTCTCATGCTTTGCATAACCTCTCGGCACAGGACGAGTGGCACGGAGCGGAGAGACGAGTCATTTCCAGGGAGTTTGGGTGTCACAGTAGAGCAGCATGACAAGGTAGCCACGACGCGAAAAACCCACGGTGTGTCCACAATTACATACTTCCTCATGGCACGGTGCCTGTAGTGGTGATGCAACACACCCCAACTCATTAAAAGTTGAATATGTCGATGGAGGTCGTCCAAATTGTCACTGTAGCGGTTATCCAATGCATTGGCAACTGATTTAAACTCTCCAAAGGCTACACACCACTTCCCTTCACGGTTTATTTCTTTCGTTCGCTTCCCAAGGGATAGCAGCAACTTTGGAACCTGAGCATTTGGAAAGTCAGCATCATTGCGGCAGCGCCGAATAGCTTGATCCCCAAACCAGGAAAGCAAATCAGGGAATTTCCTCAACCGCTCAAACATTGGTGCAAAAACAGTGCGGTTAACATTATCCACAGCGAAGCACCCAGCGATGGAGGGCCGCATGTCTCCAACAACTTGCAGCGTACGAAAGTAATTGTTCACTTGCATCTCAAGTTCGGAGAAATGTTGAGCTAACTTACTGCTCTTAAGCGGGGAGCGGTCGAGGTAAGTTCCAACCAACACCACAGAAGTGTCTCGGGTGGTGGTGTGTGAAAGAATAAACTCCAAAAAGGGCAGAAGGCCTTCGAACGGGACGCTCTGAAGAAGTGAAAAGCATAACACATAAGTTGCACGGCGCGTTGGCAGAAGCCCCTGGAGAAGAGAAAAGCAACCAGTCCCCCCTAATTCCATCACATTCATCTCCACAGACGGATACTCCCCTGTGCTTGAAATCGTTGTTGACTCTACTCCAAAGGAGGGTCGCAAGTTCTTTTGATCACTAGTGAAGATCGAGTACCATTTGTCCTGTTTGTGCAAGTTTTCGCGGAAAGAAGTTTTCCCGCAGCTGCCGCAACCGAGCACAAGGAAGGTGTGACGATAAATAACATTGTATTCGTCGTCTCTGAGTTTTAACCTCCTTGCCGTCTTCACTGCACGAATTCGCTCCATACCTTCGCCAGCACCAATACGACTTCTCCCTACTCCCTTTGCAGTCCTTGGTAAACGAACTGACGTGGGTCGGACGTCGGCCGCCACTGGGTCTTTGTGAGTTGGCGGGCGATAGGTGTTTGTTTGGGCCTGGTGTTGCAGAACATCTTTCAGCTGCAATGCTGGAACAAAAGGGGAAACACCACTACCCGCAGTAATGGGGGGAACAACAGGTGCTGCACTACCACCATTACCAGTATTAGCGGCACTAGACGCGATGCCTCCTCTCGGACTGTTAGTGGCGGCAACGGTAGTGATACCAACACCCACACTTTGTGTTGGTGCAGGGATTCTCAAGCTAGGTACGGAGCTTTCGGAGATGTTTTTAAAACGAGGTGAGAGTATTGTACCCTCCGCCGAGCGCATAGGACGACGCCGCGCAGTCATCGACGGCGCTGTGGGGTCTGTGAACTTGAACTGCAGAAATTCATCTCCAATGCACACCACGGTACCACTCATTAACGGGACGTCCCTCGATATTGGTTCCTGTTCGTCATTAATGTACGTGAGGTTGCCCTCCAGAGGTCGAAGTAACACACAACCATTTCCCTGGCGAACGAAGCAACAGTGCCGTGGAGCGACTCCGCTGGTTCCCTCTCCACTCACTGTGATGCTCCGCCACTCGCTCCCTGGTGTTGGCTCTTCTGTTCCAAGGTATGTGGTTCCAGCCACAAGGTGCTCAACCACCCAATCCCCTACACCTTCCATATTTAGAATAAAGGGCTCATTACGGTCTAACTTAATTGTTGGGTGCGTTGGCCTTGGTGCCTCTTGCTGTTTCCCTTCCGCTTTGGTGAGTTGCTTTATAAGTTCTTCCGCCTGCTCCAATTTTGATAACAAAACAGCAGCGTCATGTGGCCTTCGTGGTGTCATGGAGGGGATGCTACTCTCTAGATCCTCCATGTTACTGGCGGGGCCGTGGCCGCCCCCAGTGGAATTGGGTAACCCACCAGGATTTGCTAAATCTGGCATTACTCCTCCCCGAAGAGCAAGTTCCTCGTAGTGCTTCATCTTCTCTCGCAGTTGCTGTACCTCTTCTTCCAACTCACGTATTCTCTTATCCCCTGCTGCGGCGTTTACAACTGCACGGGTGACGATAGACTTAGCACGATCCGCATAGCGCAGCGTGCTCATCGTTTCGTCGTAGTTTGCCGCTGCCGGGCTGAGCGTAGACAACATGAACGTTTTACTGTTCCCGCCGAGAGACTCCTTAAGGATAAATGTTAAGGTGGAGTCACGATACGGGACGTGTCTTCGTCCACCAGCATCCGGCTTGCTTTTTCCGATGTCTGCTAAGGCACTAATCACCTGACCTAAAACCGTCAGAGATTTGTTTATATTTGCTCCCTCACGCAATGTGCCACCTTCTGCACCCGTAGACTTTGCCCTCTCACTTCCTGCAAGGTCCACCAGGTTAACTTTTGCACGGAGCTCTGTGCATGACACCGTACCATCTTTTACCTTCCCCATACGCTTCTGGATTACTGTGATTGAGAATATGGCGTGAGATCTACTTGAACGGTCATTCATATTTGTTGCTGCAATGTGACGACTTTGATTTCCTCCGTGCATCACTTGCATCATACTCTCCTCAGAATCCACTTGCACCTCCGAAATACCTTCAACATATACACCCAACACCTTGTGCTCGCGGACTTTGAGGTTCTCACACTTTGGATTAAGAAGGCAGTTGACACGCTCCTGGTATATTTCCATGTAGCTCACGAGAACTGTAATGTTCAACTGCGGTGGAAGTGCATTTTCCTCAACGCCTGATGAGCGCGCCGCCTCTCGTTCCCGCTCGTTCTCCGCCACTTCCTTCGCAACCATCTCAAAAAGACCCCTGGAAAGTCGGGGAATAATACCGGGGTCAACCACTACATCACGGCCACCCGAAGGACCCATCATGGAGTAGCTCTTCCCGCTTCCAGACTGGCCATATGCGAAAACACATGCATTGAAACCTTTAATGGTTGCCTGGAGAACGGGGATACCAAGATACTCGTACACAGTTGTTTGGCTGTCGTTGCTGTCAAAAGCTCGGTCGAAGCTGAAGCACTTTCCCCCCGCCGCATCACACCCTGCGTCAGCCGCCGCACCGTTGGGGACACTTGACTTGTAAATACTAACCGTTTTTCCATTTTGGAACTGTAGGCAAATGGGTGAGTTGAGACGCTTCTCCCGCTCGTTGAGAGGTCGGGCACGCACGCAAACGGTCACATGCCCCTCCTCCGCATCGCGTGGCTTCGACATCCCAATACGAATATATGCGTCGCAACGAATCAAAACGAAGGAGGGTGTGGTAAGGAAAGAAGGACGAGGGGTTTCTTCAATAAAGATAGAACAACCCCCAAAATCTATATCTGCACCCTTTTGATGGTAATTTCTGTAACCTTCGGCCACTCAACTTCTTGTTCTTTTTCGTTATCCCTCGCTTATGTTCTATTAGTAACCCTCCTTTAAGGTACTTGGCGGTACACGAACTGAAATCACAAAGTAATTCACCGTGAGGTGCGTACTTAGAGAGAGAGAGAGAGAACGTGCAAGTCCAGCCTGTGATAGTTGGGTCCGATGAAGGCTGTAACACTTCAGCACGGGAAATATCCGCACCTTCCACCTAACAATAGCAACTTTCCTCGTCCTTTCCGTCGTTGTTGCCGTTCCTTTTTGGTGAGAGAACTTTTCTCCCCTTTTGCCTGTATGTGTTTCCTCTCTTTACTCAGGTTTTTCGTCTACCTTTCTTGTTCACACCTCGTTTGGACTACTCTCCAGAAAGCCTTGATTATTTTTTTCTTCCTTGCTTTTTCTTTGTTGGCGCTACTGACGTGATGAATGCTCTTTGTTTTTTTTTGAAAAAAAAAAAGAAAAGCAACTCTCAATTCCACGTCGGCCAATTCTTCAACAAAAATGTGGTCCCTCCTTTCCAGCAGACGCGTTAGTAATAAGCTACTTCTGCTAATGCTCTGCGTATGCGAATGTATGAGTGAAACATACGAATACGAGCATTGTTGACGTTATATGTGCGTGGAAAGTGGAGGAAGGGTAAGGATAAAAGGAAAGGAAAGCATCAGAAAGCAAAGGATGAGAAAAATTCGGTACATTCAATAACATTTATAGTTCTGAAGAGGAGTAAAACACACAACTCCGTGCATCGCGAACATCAGATAGAGGTATATTATTCATTAAAGTAACCACATTAATATTTAAATAGAAGATTAAAAAAAACATAGCAAAAGAAGTAGCAACATAACATATGTATGCATATGCATATAATAAAAAAAGAGAAAGGAGAAAGGGAGGACATTGTAAAGAAAACCCATGGCAAAGGCAGGGTTTGGTTTGTACTTCTCTTCCTTTATTATTTTTTTAAATGTAAATTCGCTCCTAAAACATTCCCTACTTTGCACCAGAGATCCGCATTTTTTCCAGCCGCGCAAATGATAAATACGGCGGCGCAGTCGTTCAGTTGTTATGAGAGGCCAAAGAAGTTTGGTCAATTATAACCTTTAAAATAAATAAATATATATATGTTTCCCTTTCCCTATAAAATAATATAGGAAAAAAACACAAAAGGGGAAAATGTGGCGATAACAGAACTCCGTAATATAAATGACAGCGTAGGAAAGAGAAAAAAGAAAAAAGAACAACAAGGAACGCTGGAAAAAAAAACGTAAAAAAAAAGATAGATCAAGATGACCAACCATTCATACAGAATGGAAAGGGGTAACGACCGGTTTTTTTTTTCAGTTGGCATCGTCACGGTAGCGACGCTCCAAGTGCTCCCGGTGGTATTGCGGATTGAGCGGTTCGCCGGTGGCTTGCTTGATGAGTTCTTCTGTTAAGAGAGAACTTCCATGACGCCAGATCTTCTCCTTCTGCTTCGCAAAGATTACGTCGAGGTCTGCTTTCATGAGGCAGTCTTCCACAACGTTTTCCCCGAGCTCCCGCCGTACGGTATGCATCAGCTGCGCCGCAAGCATGGCACCCAGGAGGTAAGTGGGGAAGTAACCAAATGCCCCACCAAACCAGTGAATATCCTGCAAGCAACCCTCCTTGTCATTACCGAGGGTTTCAAGACCAAAATAGGCCTTCATCTTCTCATTCCATGCACGAGGAACATCCTCTGCTTCGATTTTACGGTCGATTAAGTCACGCTCGATCTCACAACGCAAGATGACGTGCAGGGGGTAGCAGAGCTCATCGGCCTCAATGCGAATAAGGCTTGGTTGCACCTGCTGCAACACTCTCTTCATGTTTGTTGGAGTGAAGGCGGGTTGCTCGCCAAAGTGCTCCACGAGCATGGGGGAAAGCGCGTTCATAAAGGCACCCGAGAGTCCAATTTGCATTTCCGCAAAGAGCGATTGGCTTTCGTGTACCCCTAGAGAACGGGCCCTACACACAGGTTGGGTGGTGAACTCGACAGGACCCAAATTTTGTTCGTACTTTGCGTGCCCAGTTTCGTGGATGACACCAAAGAGGCTTTTGGCGAAATCGTTTTCATTGTAGCTGGTCGTAATGCGCACATCCTCCTTGACGTTACCACAAAATGGGTGAGCGCTTACGTCCAGTCGGCCGCCATCAAAGTTAAACTTCCACAACTTCATGCACGCACGTCCGAGAGTTTCTTGCTTGGCAATAGGGAATGGTCCCTTGGGTTGCACAATAGATGCGTTAAGTGATTTCTGCTTCTCCAAAACTTCTTTCAAGAGGTTGGGTAGCCATGACTTCACATTTTCGAATATTATGTCCAGTTGCTTAAGCGTCATGCCAGGTTCATAGACGTCAACAAGGGCCTCGTACGGGTGCACGCCGGTGGTTCCTGCAAGAAGCTTTCCCTCCTCACGATACAGCTCGACGAGTTCTTTAAACGTGGGAAGAAACCCAGCGAAATCATTTTCCTCCCGGCACTTCTTCCACAGTTGTTGTGAGTTGGACGTTAGGAGGGCCTTACGTTCCACAAATGCCTCAGGAAGGCGATTGACCTTCTCCCAACTTCGGCGGATTTCTCGCAAATTGGCCCGTTGAAGTTCATTAAGTTCCCCCACAGAGCCCTCCGCTTCCTCAATGAATGTCTTCACTTTGGGGTTGGTAATCTCTCCGTGCATGAGCACTTCCAATTCCGCAATTGCTGCACCACGTGCTTCCATTGCATTGGGGGGCATGATGGCTTGCATATCCCAACCAGCAAGGTTCATGAAGTGCTCATAGCGGTATAGTTTAGTGAAGACGCGCTCGAGCTCTTTGTATGCCTTCATGTTCTCAAGCGACCGTATCTTTTGTATTCTTTATTTTACTTGTGTTGGTTACCGGTCAAATACGATTCCCTCAGAAAAGGGGGAAAGTTCGTTCTTCGTTTTCTTTGTAAGGTATTTCTTCTTTCGCTCTCAGTCTTCACCACGGTTGCTAATTTGATTATTGCCACTATGAAAACGTATGGCAGTACAACAAAAACTAATGCTTGAACTATAGAGAACCCCCCCGAAAAAAAAATAATAATAGAGAGGAAACATGCATTTAAAGACACAATAAATGAGTTTTATTTGTATGAATCACACTCACGAGATTATGCGAAAAAAAAAACAACTAAGTTAACTGCGTGATACCCCACAACTCTCCTTCACCTCACTCTGATACATACGTGTACACGTATGTACGACAGGTGAGGAAGGAACGTCAGTTGAAGCTGAATCTCTCTTGTTAGTTCTGTGGTTATCGGACATTAATACTGACACAAAACACGGCTCGAAAGCTTACACAAAGTCAAAAGGTACAGCATGGGTAACACTAAACCTCAACGAGTTTAAACGATTACATTTACCTAGTTAAAAAAAAAAAACGCTACATTCACGGGATTTCCTGCTCTCCTCCTTCAGCCATTTCCCTATGCCCTCCATTTATTGGCTTAGATTCACTTTTTGTTTTTTCTCTGCCCTCCGTTGCTTAGCGAGTTTAGAAAGTTTAGCCTTGTTTCCCTTTAAGTTACTTCTTTGTGCTACAACTTCCAACCGTTGTATTGCCTCCCGCTGGTGGCGCCGATTCATGTACTGCCTATTGAGTGGCACATACGCGTAAGGGGCTAAACCACCACGACGCACGTCGCCCTCACCAGTTCCTTTAAACTCATCACCACGGATGATATCTGCTTCGACGCGCGCGCGCTTGAGCTCCCGCTTCTCCTGTTTCTGCTCACGAAGTCGCTCCACTTGATTGACACCTGGTCCCACAACCCGACGAGCAGCCGCTGCAGCCCCTTCATTATTGATCTTGTCTCCATAGCGCAACAATAGTTCATCATTTTCAAAGTCTTCAACGTCATTACGAGTTCGCTTCCCGCGCTGCGCAACCGCACCCTCATTAAGCGCATCCGCGTGAACAAGGCCGTTGCGGGAGCGGAGGAGTTTTTTGGCCATCTCTTCGCGTCGTCGACGATCATCCTGCTTTCGCTTCTCTTCCGCTGTCATGATATGAAGCTTGCCTTCTTGGAATTCGATGTGCATGTTGTCCAGTTCGTCATCATCTTCATCCCCATTGTAGCCTCTGCCAGCCGAACCTGCATTGAAGGAAGGCGAAGCATAAGCTGAAACAAAACTTGTGAGTCCGCCAGCCTGCAGAAGGTCACGCTCTGCATCATCCTCCGTTCCAGCCTTCATGCCGGCACCAAGGAAGAGCCTGTCAAACTCATTCTTCCGCTCTTCAGTGCGTTTGCGGAGCTCTCTCTCTTCCTTCTTCTGCTCGCGCTTCATCATCTTTTGCGTGTAACGGAGGAAGTTCTTAGAGCCAATGGGAAAGGTGGGCTCAAGTCGTTCGTAGCCGAACCGCTTGATGCACTTTTCCAGTATCACGCGCATCTGAAGACGGGTGTTGCTTGACACACGCGGTTGCGAGGTTGTGAGGGCGATTGCTAACATCAACTTCGAAATAGACTTCTCTACCGCAGCCCCTACACGTCTGCTCCGCTTCATCATTTTGAGCAGCATACGTACAAACATCGCGGCGGCTGAGCGCACGTCAAGAGCCGTAGATTCCATCATGCGAATTCCTAAAGCCACTGCCGCATCAAGATCTTTCTCAGGAAGCTCTTCATGAGCGACAGATACAATCTTTGCCATAGCCACAAGCGTGCTAGAAATCATCCATGTGGTTTTCCCAGAGAATCCAGCGAGCACAAGGTGCAGCAGGGTGTTGACAGGATTTCCAGCGCCAATTAAGTAACGGTGCATTTTTTCCAACAAATCCATGGAGAGTGTGCGAACCTCACTAGAGCGTTCGCGGGAAAGTGTGATGGTTTCTCCCACAATCGCACGTATCATTGTTGTGACGTGATCCGGGTAAAACATCTTACAGGCATCAAGGGCCCACACAATGCACCGCAGACGCATTTTAATGCCAGATATAGTAACGTTCTGGCGTCCTACAGAGAGAATCCCTGAAATGCGCGTGAACAGCGGGAAAATGTCCTTGCTACGGAACTCAAACATCGAATAGAGAAGTTTGTATGCTTTTTTCTGTAGCAGACGTGACTCGGGTGCTGGGTCCATTAGTACCGGTTCGATGATGTCGTCGAACAGTTTCACCAAATGTTCCTTCTCGAGTTGTTCGACAACGGCACAAGCAATGTCGAGTATCATGCGGCGCTTTCCAGTCAAAGGCGCATATCCCGCCTTCTTCACTACTTTGTCACCCCTTTCCTCTGCCTTTTCTTGCAGTAACTGTTGTTTATGTGCGATATTAGCCCCGACGTCCAGAATACCCTTCAAAATAACCTGCATGACCTCCCGCGAGCATACCCGAGAAAAGCTATGAATGGCGCGAAGGATGGACGTGGAGTTGTGAGTTTCGAAAGTGTTGCACAACTTGGGCATTATGTTCGCACTGAAACGCGAAAACACATTACCACAGACGTCCTTCGCTGTGGTTTGGGAAATGCCATGGTAAACATGGCGGTTCCACGTGGGGTCATTTAAAGAAAGAAAGAGATCATCCTCATCCAGGCTGTTCTTGTGTCCCAGTCCGACCTTCGCGCGAACTCGGTTCGAGGAATCCTCCTCTTGCTGTTCATCTGCCAGCCACCCCTTCTCTTGTTCCTCTGCCTCTCCCACGCCATCATTGATATCATCATCATCATCCACTGGTTCTGTCGATGCCAAATCGTAATAACCACTGCAGAGCATATGCAGAGCAGTAGCACCTGCGTCAGCGAAGAGGGGGTGAGGAAGGAGGCCAACAAGTTGCTTTGCGACGTCACGGAAAGAGTCTTTATCCACTATACGGGGATACTGACAGAACCCAATAGCCAAACGCCAATATTGCTGCAGCAGCGCTGTCCATTTCGCTGCTAGCTCTACCTGCTGCTGGCGCCCATACTCTAGGGCCACGCCACTAGTAAACTGAATGAGTGGGAAGAAGTACTCAACAAAAAAGGGCAGTGAGTCATGCGACGCCGTGCGCCTAAGCACGCCCATCACATAACTATTTATCCACGGATCGTCGTCGGGAGACGGGTACGCGCCACCGATGGCAGTGCCCCTCAACTCCGCCTCGTAGACTTGGCGGGGATCAAATGGAATGATATCCACAAATTCCCGGACCGTCATACCTCTGCCTAAAGCGACCATGGCACGTTCGATTGCCCCATTTAACTTACCATCATCCATTCTCCGCATTTTGTTCAGTACGCGCAAGAGGAAGTGAAAGGAGGGGAAGCGTCTCGTCAGTAGCATGGCATCGCCAGCAGCTGTGCGCTTAAGATAATTGATTCGGTTGAATAGTGCCTCAAGAATTTCCAAGGCATAGCTCCAGTACACCTGACAATGCGGTTTCAACAATTCCAACAGCCGATTTGAAACAATTTCGTCAATCATTTCCCGTCCCTCAGCCGATTCGACGATGTAGGGAGAAATAGTCCGCCGGATTAACACGGTAAACTCTGCAGTGGTGGAAGAAACGACACTTAAGGGGGCGTCAGTGAAGTTGCTGACACAAAGAGCCGCAAAATGCCGAACCCCCTGTACGAAAAAATTTTGATTATCACTCAGTATGTAGACACCACCTTCTGAGACGTTGTTCCTGGTGCCTCCAATGGATTCATCGGTTGGGGAATGTGCTGCCGATCTTTCGAGAAGTTTACGGAAGGCCACCAAGTACATTTTCATGATGTCAACTTGCATTTTGCTAGGCTCCAAGCGAGAAAAAACATTGAGCACCTTCATGGAAGGCGATTCTACAGAGAGGACTAGCTGTTGGGAAAACTTCATTGCCTTCGCCACCGCGAGGTAATTGCTCGCTATGTTTTCCGCAATGACTCGTTCAACAGTTGCAATAGATGGTTCCAACTGATGCAGCAGCATCCCTTGGCTTAGTCGCGGAGCGCAAGCCGACAGGATGGCAAGGATGTACGGCACGTGATGTTTCTCTGGCGAAAGGGAAAGGGCCGTAGACGCTGCCATAAAGAGTGAGAGCGGAGTAACAGGTTCACCAAGGCTCTCAATTGACTCCACCAGACCGCCCTGAACACTCTGAAGAATGCCTTGATCAAAGGTTTTGTGAATTTTCTTGTTTTGGGCAGCCAATACCCGTTTTGTTACCTCCCTCTTCTGCGCGGATTTCTGTACCTCA
Organism: Trypanosoma equiperdum; assembly: GCF_001457755.1. Lineage (NCBI taxonomy): Eukaryota > Euglenozoa > Kinetoplastea > Trypanosomatida > Trypanosomatidae > Trypanosoma > Trypanosoma equiperdum. Next base: position 65,541 of record NW_027124904.1, on the reverse strand, counting down.
GTCTTCTGTCGTTTTACCATGAGGGCCTCCCGCTGCAGACGCAAGAGCTTCTGACGACTCAAATTGGTACCTCTACGGAGTTGCTTGAGGGGCGTCCTGGTGCTCTTGCTAGCGAAGGCGCCTTTGCCTCTTTGCGCAGCCGCACTAGGAGGTTTCATCACCCTGTTGTATTACTTTCCTTCTTATGGAGTGTACCTTTCCACCTGCTATTCCGTCTTACTGCCGATAAAACATAATGGTCGCAAAATAATAATGGCAATAGTAACAACAACAAAAGAGAATCAAACAAGAATCATTTGTTTTATTGCGGTATTCAGTGATGTTAACCCTTTCCTCCACCACAGTTCACCATCCAGGTAGGGCATTAAGAGACCACCGAGAGAATGCAGTGCCGAAGAAAGATCCATATACTTCCAACAGTACAAAAAACTAAAGAAGGTGCGCGAAAAGTGGTTGGGGTCGACCATTCCAGAGACAACTAGCGGAGAAAAAAAAATGACAACACACATCATCTCAACCCATTTGCTACGCCCCAAAAACACTGGGAGCGGAATGGACAAATTAAAAGATAAAAAAAAATCAGACCCTTTGGACTTGCGGGGGTACTTCATTTAAGGAACCATCTTCCGTTCCAAATACAAGTGTGTCACCCCCCCTCTCTCAATATGCATCAGCACACTTAAAGTTTTGGCCTCAAATGTATACCTTCCCCTTTGTTTGCGCACCCTGACATCGTGTCACTGGAGTTCATGTTGTGAGGCAATTGCCATTTGCGCGGATTCGAGTTCCTTTCTTCATGAGCTTCCGATAAACCGGGCGCTGCAACGTCCACTTACATGTTCGATGATTCGGAGACCACCTCATCGTCCCTGCGAATGAATATGACTGGCGGAGGGTTACGAAGCAGCTGATGGATGACGCGTGGGAGATGCTGGCGGAGCCCCTCCCCACCAACAGAAACGAGTGGTGATATCTCTGCTTTGATGGAACAGCTTCGCATCACTGCGACAGCTTCCTTTGCCTCGGTTACATCGACACCTCCCCTAATGCTCTCTTGCTCATCTGACATCGCAGCAGTCTCGAGAGCCGTGATTAACCACCGCGTGTGTTGGGAGAGCAAAAGTCGCACTGCATCTGCCGGTGTGTCTGATGCCGCTCCATCAGCATTCTTAACGGGGCCAAACTCATCATCGCGATCCACTTGCATGATACGAAAAGCCCCACTATCCTTTGGTGGATGGTCGCATTCATCAACGAAGCGGAAAAGGTCAAAGAGGAATGCCTCCAGTTTGATACCCATGACTGGGCCTTTGATCGTCGGTATCTTTTTACGCGCAGCGTGATACTGCGTGAATGACTTCATGCGTTCGGCTGCCAGTGACATAAAGTGAAGACTGCAGAGGTTTGAAGATATATTGGCGCAGTTAAACTTCAACTCACCAGTAGCATCATCGATTTCCTTCGCCCGATCACCAATTTCAGTATACTCCACCACACCCCATTTACCGCTTGCGCGAACAAAAACGCCAACGCGCTCATCTGGGCCCCGTTTTGGGCACGTCTTGACGACAACGTGCGCCTCTTCTTCAATGGCATAACCAATGAACACTGGATCAGCAACGTTTGCTAGAAGGTTGTCGATGTTTCCAATCTGCACATATGCTATCCCAAGCTTACGCAAGTGTTGCAACAATGACTCTTTCACTTGCAGAGTCCCGTCCTTGTCTTTTGTGGCTCGGGGTGCGGCGAGTGCAGCAAAAACAGCGCCATTTCCACCCGGGGCGGCGCAAATACGACCGCGATTCTCCATGATAATTCTTCCCGTATTCTCGTCATAGCACGGCACAGATGATTGGGCAAAGAAATGCACCTGCTCCCTCTCAAGTCCAAAGTAGGAATTCTCCTCGAAGAACCGCTGCGTTTCGGCGTCATTTTGTCCTGATGTCATCACAAGAAGCTGCACCCGCGCTTTCCTCCCCGACCCAGATATGGATTCAGCAATCTCCTGGCGCCTACGTATCTTCTCGCAGTGCATCATGAAGAGTGACTTACGCTGTTGGAGGCCATCACATGTGAAGAATCCTTTCGGTTTATCGAACCCGAGTCGGGTACCACTACCTCCTGCAAGGATGAGGAACGCTATTTGGCCCTTCTGAATAGCCTTATACCCAACTGCCTCCAAATTCTTTATACGTTTGGCTTGCCCACGACGGCGGTCTACGGAGGAAATATCGAAGAAGGAATCCTTTGCGGGTGGTTCAGCCAATGAAGCCGTCGAGCAGTTCTTCGAAATTTCTAAGCTCTCGCGCAGGACGTTGTTAAAGTGCCTGAAATCCACGCCCGCTAGTTCATTGGTGATTTGCGCCGTTAATGACGCCCTTTCCGCTTCACTTCCGTGCTCCAGTGCCGTGAGAATGTGATCCTGGTTTGCTCCAGTGAGGCGCTGAATGCACACGTCCCTGTCACTCATTATCTATAACACACGGAGCCAAAATGATTGACGATAACGAGGAAAAGGGATGTCAAAAAAAAAAAAGATGAACAGTATCGTCTTCGCACAAACACTTTTAATCTCCCCCTTGCGCCTCCTGAAACTTTCTCGGGGTTGCAATACAAACTTTTTCCTTTCCTTTGTCCAAACCTTTGTACGGTACCCTGTTACGGTGGCTGGGCAAGTTTGCAGGACAATCCTCAAGTCTGCAAACAACAGTCCACCTTTCCAGTAAATGAAGTATTCGTATGAAAGCGGGAAAACTTTGAAAAACAACACTGATTTCTACAAAACCAAAGAGAAAGGAAACAGAATGACGTCGCGAAGACATTATAGTTTTGTAAGGGAGAGCGCAGGCGTACACAAATTAGTATATATATTTTTTGTTGTGCACGCATCTATATTTTCACCAAAAAAACAAACTGAGTTTAAAGCTAAATACTCCCCGCCACCTGTGAGGACACACACACACAAAAAAAAAAAGGTGGTGATAACAAAAAGACAGTACGTAAGCGAAAAGGAAAATACAAAACACATGAATTTGTTGTAACGCGTTCCTCCGTCGGAGTTCCCATACAACGGTAGCACCAGAAGAGAAGGACTTTTTCACACTCACAAACTTACCTTCCCTACAGAAGGGGGCGCCATCCACCGCGTATAGTCGTCTGCACGTGCATCAGTCGGGAAACCCGTATCATCCAAGGTTCGGTTAGCGAAAAGCATGTAACGACCCAGGCGACGCGCCAGCTGCTTTTTGTCGTTCTGGGTGTCATCGAGTGTTTTTGTGACGTCCGTGACATCGTGTTTGTCCCTCAGAATAGTGGTCCATTCCTGTTCCACAAAGTTATCAAGCAGCGAGGCAGCCACATTAACCTTTTGCCTATTAACACGTCGCACTGTTTCATTGTGGTACTCCAGTGCTGTATGATATAGTGCCCGAGCCAGGTAGTAAATACGTTTCTCCAATCCCTTGTGCTTTGCACTCCCTTCCTCTGAAGAATTACGATCCGGTAACCCAATATGTAATAAAAAAGAAATGTGTGGATCTTTCTTAATAATTGCTACAAAATGTGGCAACGTTGGCAAGTATGGCGGCATCGTGCGGTCGCGCTCGGTCACTCGCTGTGTGTGACAGGCTTGAACATCCTCGAAACTATGACGATAGATATCATTTGTTGCTGAATCATACAACTTTAGTGCCTCGACAGCTTTCCGCGTGAGACGGTCACGCTCCTCCGCCCGTACGGCGCGTGGGTTGAAGTAACTCCAATCGGAGTAGCTGCTAAAGGCGGAGGGACTATCTTCAGCGTGGGTACTCCGTAGCAGTTTCTGGAAACTGACAATATCATCCCGATGGTGTTTTTGCTGCAACCTTCGTATATCTTGAGCTCGGGCGTCGATTGAGGTGGCCGTATTACGTGGAAGCGACGGAAGCAAATGACCTCGCTTTTCGGCCATGACATTGGCTAGACTCATACCATCGGCAAGCGTGCGCGACGAGTCAGTTGAATATGGCCTCGTCAAAAACCCATGTGCGCTCGGAAACTTTACAAATGGGTTCTCGGACACTATCAAATTAAATTCACCAAAAAGAAGAACTTTGAGGAGTGGTAAGTTCTCCTCACAGCGCCATAACATATCAATAGGCGGGTAGGCGCCAGGTAGAACAGGAGGTCGCGCGGGCCTCCCCCTACTGCCTTCGGAGGGTTTCTCGCTGTTTTTCTTGTTATCACTATTACCAATAACGGTACCTTCACCTCCAGGAGGTAATGTGGGGTCAGAGACAGCAGCTGCAGCCGCCACACCGCGTTGTATATCGGCATTCCTTAATAGTTCAACCGCTTTCATTATCTCCGTATCGTCCTTCGGCGGTGGATTGGAAAACAACAAATCAGCTGCATTCGGCTCGCGATGACACCGAAGTACCACATGTGCTTCCACTGCGTTATCAATGTAGTACTTCTTCACCAGGTACACATAATAGTAATACGCCTCCAGAGTTGGGCACTTCGCTGCCAATGGGTGGCTGGAACGATCGTGCCCCTCTCCCCCAGAGCCTGCCATTTCCATCGGTGTCGAAATGGTTGGGGCGAAAACGGTGTCTTCAACTGCGGTGAAGATGTAGTGAAAGGATGTTGGATATGACGGCTTTCGCTCCGAGAGTATGGCACGGTATAGTAGAGCCTTCTCCCATATCATGTTGCTGTCGAGTGAACGCTCCAACACCATTTCCTTAAATAGTTCCACCAGATGGAAGCGGCTACACCTATCAATGTGGATGGCTGGGAAATGTGGTTGGCGCTCGAACAGGTCAAGCATACCCTGCGCCCTCGCCACTTCGTCCAGGATTGATTGGGCTCTGCGACGCTTCAGTTCACCAGCCAGACGTCTGAAAGAGTGCGCTGGACGAAGAAACATACCCGGTGGTGGCGCACCAGGGAGGTTATGATGGTCATTATCGACCGTATCACCGCGGGTGTCTCCCCTTTTCCCCTCCCGCCTGTTAACTGCAGCCGACAGTTCGCTACTGACGATATTGCCGTTAAATTTTTTCTCTGCTACGGCGCGGGCATCCATATACGTCCCCTTTGCCTTGTAACATCTGTGGAGCCAGTCTAGGTAGTCTGGTGTATATGCAACTCGCAACGGCCCGGGGTTTGTAATAAGTTTCTCAAACGCTTTCACATCTCGCGCACGCACTCCGCGCTCCATAGCATACGAGAAATTGTGAATAGGGTTAAACTGCCCACGGCTGGTTATGTTACGGCACGTCCACACGTAAGCAGAGCCTAAACCAAGTGGCACATCGTCTGCACTGCGGTAGCGGCACGTTGAGGCAAAGGAACACCGCCGCATAACCTTGACGTTGCTGTTTTTCGACCCACTTTTCCCCGAAACGGAAGGTACAGAAACCTTTCACAGATTAAACCCCCTTTTTCCTATCCCACCACCGTATCCACGCTGCGGTCCACCACTTAGGATGACACCTGCCTAATACTGGCCTCGCAGTTATTATCCAACTCTCGATGTTTAGCTGGTTATGTTTTTCTCAATTAACGGTAACAGATCCTAGAGTGGCACTCGGTAAGCTTGCCGACAGGTTTCCCTAAGTGAACAGTGCACCGGCTGCCGCGGCAGGAGCCACAATTTTTATTTTTTCAGGAGTTATTGGCGCCCTCCCTAAACCCTTAAATGCGCAGATCTGTACTATATGGGACTCAACAGTGTGCCAGTATTGCTGTAACAAAGGTGCTGGTGCAAATTAACACGCATAGACACACGCCCGCGCATTCCAACGTTACAGGTCGATACGGAGGAAGTAGAAGAAAGAAAAAAAACAAAAAAGGGGAAAATGGAAGGGCTTGTGATCAGCTACACAACTCGTTGGGCAAACTATGCCTTCTGGGCATGCTCAAGAAAATACAGAGATCAACATTTGGGGAATGTTTCAAATGAGGTACGCAGCGCACGGCACACGTACGGTTGTGGCGAGGGGCACACCTTCAACGGTGAGGAGGAAAGGGGGTGATAGAGGACAGGTAGTGCTCCTCCTGAAAATGAAGCTATCGAGAGGTTAGTGTTGGATGCATCACCGGTTTTAACCCCCGTACGGTTACCCAAACGCCGAGACCGCAATCTGTACATAAAATGTTGGAGCGCGGAGAAGAGAGGTCACGAAATGCCTGCCGTAGTCAATATAACAAACGAGTCACAACTGTAAAACAAACAAAAAGAAAGCACACAAAAAGCACCACTGAACCATTCAACTCCCTCCGGTGCTACACCCATCAATGTTGTTCCCGTCTCTTCTAGGCGATTGTTTTACACCAAAAAGGAATCCGTAGAGTTCGGCGAGTACTGACCCAGACGAATAATACGTCTCACTTCCATTCTATATATATATATACTTTTTGTAAATTGGGAATACTCTTCACCCTCTATTCAATTACCGCAACCCTCTCCTATCTAATTTCCTTGTATTCTTCTTCTCTTTCCACTTGCATCCACAACTTTCACAATCCCAATACACCACCTACGGCTGCAACATAAGGGACCTCCCCCCCCTTGTGTCCGGATACATATAAACAAGCTCATAAACACATATACAATCACACCAGTAGATTCTACAGTTCAAAGGCAATGTCATGGTTTATATTCCCGTCCCCCATGTAGACCGTACCATGTTTGTTCGTTTCCGGTACGTGATAGAAGACAGACCCAATGAATTTTGCGCTCATCCCCAAGACGACATTGCGAACGGGGTCGTACCGCAATCTCCACACACCACCAGGTAGATCATCACTGATTGGAAAGAAGATGGCATCAATGTCCTGGTCTTCCCCTAACCGCTCTAGTCCAGACTTCTCGTGCGTTTGCGTTCCCTGATTCCGCGCGAGTAACTGAAGGTAGGGATCCTCCGACCGCAGGTGGTAGTAATTGCGCAACGAAAGTGCCTCCTCAAAAGTGCGCTTGAGCCCTGAAAAGGCAATGTTTCGTTTAATCTCTGATGGGAGTTCGGTATTTCGCTGTTCTCGGTAGTAAGCACCACGCGGGGCTACGCGGCAGTGGTAATCGTGTGCCTCAACAAATAGCACGAGCCGTAGTGACTCCTTGTAACTCGCCGTGCTGCCCGTTAACTCATCGACCACACGATATTCATATGATGGATCACCCATGAAGGGGCCTCGCAGCTTGTACATGAGGGCTTGCTTATGCTTTGCTGTTTGTGTCATGTCCATACTCTTAGGGAATAGCGAGTCTGTGGTGCCGAGGTACACAAAGGAGTAGCCACCGTCCGTGGAGTAGTAAATGACGGGCTGTGCGACAAGGTCGTCATCAAACGCCTGAAGGATAATATAATCGCTTTTAAACCCGTAAACTTTCCCCCACAGAATCATGTTGCGCCGCTTGCACTTCACTGTGAGTAGTGGAAGTGATGTTGCGAGTGCAACCCGTTCACTAGTGGAAAAGACATGCCCTGTTGCGTGGGCAAATGCAAAAATATCAGCCAGTGACATAAGTAGCGCTACACAAGTTAAAAGGTAAAGGATTCCAAGGCACCAAAGATAGCAGATGATGGAAGAGGAGAGATGAATAAGTGATATATTAACACGGTTCAAAGCAAGTGAAGGCAGGAGAGAGACAGCACTCAAGCGGGTGCAACACGTCCCCAAAAAGCAAGAAGTGCACCGTCATTAACACTCACAAAAAAATGTATCCACATGGATGGGATACATGGTCAGTAGAAATCGTACACATCGCGCACGAAAAAAGCGATTCCGTTGCGCAAGTTTCAACTGTTATACGTCTTGCATTGACTTTCCATTTGACAGCTGCCAATAGTGAAAAGTTGCCCGAGGGCAATCAAAGAGTGGGTCGGAAAACATCGCGCACACCTCTATGACTTATGGAAAAACAACACTGTCCCTGCGGCTGTGCGGGGCTTTTTACGAGCCGTGCCACACGGTGCTGAGCTGCATGAAGCCGCTTGCTACCACTTCCGCCATCAGAATCGTTGCAGCTGGTGGTACTATCCTGTCCTGACGGCATCACGAACACCATGTTGTCATGGCACTTCTCTCCTCGCTTTTCTATTTCATTGTGATGCAGCACATCGTGCTGATGAGTAAGAAGAAGACGTGTGGAGAGGGCGTACGCCCATGAATCGCCTAGAGCTGGCACAAGAGTCCGGAAACCGCCATCCACACCACGAATATCCCCCATACGTGTTGCCATTTGATTACTCACTACAATACAGAGGTTCAACTCTCGTGCATGATCCTGCAGTAGCTGTCCACATCTGAATAGTAACCTTGCGCGCTGCCAGCCAAGTTGTCTAGACGTCGGAATGCCACTGTTCATGCCGGTTGAATCATCAACGCCGGCCACGCTCTTGCCCACCGCCCCGTGACTTTCAGTAACGCCACCACTGTTGGAATTGACGTTCAACTGCAATAAAGAGCGAAAGGGAAATGCGATAGAGTCGATGATCACCATTCGGATCCCTGGGTGGGAGGCAATGTACGCGGGAAGTCCGTTCAGCAGTGCCATAAGAGACACTACATCCAACACGCGAACGTACTGTGTTCGCTGAAGAATATAATCTACTGTGAAAGAGCTAACTATTGCACCAAGCGGGGGTGGGACCGCAGCCTCAACCCTTCCCCTCTTGCGAGATTCTACTGAGGACGTGGTGCACGTCTGCTCTGCTGTCACCTCATTCATCGCACCATTGAGGAAAGATGCCTGCCTCACACCGTTTTCCTCGTTTGTCACCCCAACATTACCTGCTCCGAGTCCTTCTTTCTCACGTTGTAGTACGATTTCCCTCACATGCCCCACGGCAGCTGATGCAATCTCCCGAAACCGTTCAGGTAAAAAGCTCCCCTCCGTGTCAATAAACAAACACCCGCCCTGTAACCCACCAAGTTCCTTCGGCAAAACGCAATTCACCGCCAGCTGCATTGACAGTTGTGTTTTACCAACTCCCGGGGGTCCACAAATCTCCGTAAGGGTTCCCACTTGCAATCCACCACCCAAAAGAATATCAAGACTCCGGCAAAGTGTTGTTACATTTTCTATGCCCTTGGTTGCCTCAGCATCGAGCAATTCTCGTAACGTACGAATAGCAGGAGTCCTGCAAACAGCGGAAGGTAAAACGACTCGAGCCGTCTCAATCGCCTCTGTGTGTGTGAGTTGTGAACAATTCTGCTGTAGGCGCTTCGCCGCAGCATTGAGGTGAGAGTCATCCAAAAACTTTCCTACGTTGAATGTTGTTTCAACACCGCCTTGAGCACACCGACATAAATCTCTAAGCCACAGGAAACCGGCGTTTTGCAATTTTGCCTTTAGGGAAGGGGTAAGTGAGGAGCATTGCTCCACGGACATTTGTCACCCTCTATTGTTTGCTGGCTACAAAAGTAACGCAGCGTGAAAATGTGAGAAAAGAGAAGTGTGGTTGAAAACGAAGTTTGCCTTCGGGAGAGGCCAAAGGAAAGGTAGTTACCAATGAAATAAATAAGGCGTGCGAAGAACGCATTGCAATTTATGGTATTTCCTGAAATTTGAACACGGAGGAATTTATTTCCCCTCCCTCCCGGGAACCCCGCCATACAGTTACTGCCTCCCGCTAGTCCCCTCTGCAGTTCTTTTTATGAGTATACAACACAAATCCAAGCCGCCATCAGTGGATGCACCACCGCATTCGCACTTCCCTTTCCTCCCTTTCCTCCTTTTCCTCTTCCCTCCATCTCAACAAAAAAAACTTTTTTGCAACTCCATAGGTAATGGCCACGACCTGTACTGTGACAAACAGGCACGTTGAAGCATCAAACAAACCGCGAAGGACTTACTGCCATGTGCGCTACACAGAGATGTAGAGGAGACGGTTGGGTGCACATGGGAGCAAGTTTCTGCCGCAGTGCCGTCACAACCAACGGGCGCCGCATCCATAGTAACTACGGGGCGCCACACATTTTGAAGTTGCATTTCCACAAGTCTTCGGCGCACGACCATGTGGAGCATCACCTGAGTAAACAAAAAAACGAACGGTGGGAATGGAACAAGGACCTCGCTTCCCCCCTGAAATCCGTGTGCGATACGCTGATACAGGCGAGGACAATTGTCAGTTTCCACCCAATTGGCCATGCGCGATATCGTGTAAAAAAAATCTATCCTGTACCCCCCCGTCTCATCCAACACGTCTGATGTATAGCCCACCTCTTCTGCGTAGTGCAAAACCCTCTCCAAAATCATTACTGACTTGCTGGCGGAGGGTCCATCTTGTGTATAGAGATAATATAACAATGTACACGCTAACAACACATCACCGTCAGCCAAGGGCACGAAGGTATTGTGGTCATTACCACAAATCAATGTGTGTGCAACTGTGGAGCACAGAACAACATCCTCACTATTTTTACCCTTCTCCATGCCACTGTCAGGAATACTGTTACTCTGGCGGACACTCCGCTGTTCACACTCTCGGCTATACGTTTCCAAGAGCTTATGCGATTCAGCAAAAGACATACCGCAGATAAGCAATTCCAAATCATTAAGAATCACAGCTACGCACAAGCACAGCATGCAAACGCGTGCACAAAGTTTATCCATTTGGGTACAGCCATTCGATGCCTCAGTTGTCTGAAGAGAGGGAGTGCTACCAGCCCAGGCACAAAATTGTTCAAATGATTGCGTATCCACCCCTTCGCGGACTACACGTCCTGATTGCGCCGTCATCTCCTGCATAACTGCCCTTAATTGACTCGCCAGTTCCTCTAACTTACGGGCAGCCTTGCGCTTTGTCGTCTGCTGAAGAATTCCCTTCACATCAGTTTCAGTAACCAGTTGCTCCAATAATTCGTACCACTGTGTTGTGGCGTCTACTGTGGACTCTTCCAACTGCGCCAGCGAGCGTAATTTCACCGGTATACTGCGTGTGTACGGGCGGCGAATCCATTCCTCTTTTTTTTCATCTGTCATCCCACAGCAGGAGAGGCAAGTGATGGGAATACACGGGAAGTCGGAGCAGTAAATTATCCCCACCTGCACACCCCCTTTGGTTGTTGGTTGTGAACCTTATATTGAGTGTTTGTGTGTGTGTGTGGAGGGAGGGGGGTATAAAAAAGAAGAGCAAAAAATAAATAGACGTGGTGAACGCAAAGATACAGTGAGTGGAAGATAGAAAAGTGCAGAAAGAGTGCATCAACCATGGTCAGTTTATGCAACCACACAACTGCTTTTCTGCATTACCAACAAAGTTGAGTGCGCCTTTCATTCATACAGGAAGCAATGCACTTTCCGCGATACCGCCATCTATAGGGTCCTAGAGAGGTGGGAGGTGCAGAGAAGAAAGAAAAAGGCAGAGGAACATTATGGCACCATATTGGCATGCCGAGGAAAGAGAAAGCACGAAACATGGGCACCGGTGAAGGAAGAAGGCAGAAAAAAAAATGAAAAAGCGAAGTCACCGTAGCGAGATGGTTTATGAAGGAGAGGTAAGGTGAGGTAAACATTTGGTGGTATGGCAATATCGCTATTAGAGGTCGCGTGAGCATACCTTTACCTTCAGATATACATTTCTAAATTACTATTTTCTTTTTTTTTTCCTCCTGTCTCCATCATATCATTCTTGACTAATAATACAAACTGCTTCAATACATAACAAGCACCGCCCCTTTGCTTTTTGCATTAATTCCACTTCTCTCACCACAACTTATGCCGAGTGATTGCCGTCCCATCCAAAACTATATTTGCTGTACGCCGATGGTGAGGACTCAAACACACACATACACATACACACACACACGCACACACACACGCAAAGACAAATGGACGACGACAAAAAAGGCAGACAAAGTCAACAAAAGTCAGCACGGAGTGAACTGACTAATGCAACCAACGCGGCAAGGTAGTAGCTGAGTGCGATATCACATCGGTACAAAAAGTCTCAAAAAGGAGGGGTAAGGGATCTTAAGGGTCAGAAGGCGTTGTGCTTCGATTTATTAGTAATCCTTCAAAACGTGTAGCATCATGAGGCAGAACTCATCGTAGTGGAGCCTTCCACGAACCTTAAACGCGTATTTGTGTAACATCTCCGACGCTCGTGCCCTAACCGCGTCATCTTGCATTGCCTCTTTCAAGTTACAATAACGTCGCAACACTGCGCTAAGGGTGGCTCGGTTCCCTTCCACTGATTTCAGTTCATCAGACACCGGTAGGAACCCTGAACCACCCTTGACAGAACAAAAGGTGGATGGTTGGCACATTAAACTGACTTGCTCCATGTCATCACCACTCTGCAATCCTTTACTATGAGGAGAATCGACCTTTTCACTACCTTGCTTGTTGTACACTCCAACACTTAAAGCTTCTCGGTACGCGGCTAACATCTTCATTGCCCCATTTCTGTCCTCGTATACCCCTAGTGGATCCAATTGTCGGAGAACCTTGACAACTTCTTGCTCAGTGACGTAGCCTCTCCTCATCACATCCAGTTTAGTAAACAACGCATGTGCGGTCACTTCGTCGACAAGGCCTTTATCCGTCACGAAGCTCTCGATTAGGGCGCTGATATCCTGCAACCTCGCTTCACGCGCTGCGAGTTCTAATGCTTCCTTATTCAGCACCTTTTCCTCTTCGTCCACTTGATGAACACTGAGAGTTCGCCCACCAGTGGGAGAGAAGAATGGATTGTGCTCAATTATATCTGAGCCTTCATCCACTGCTTTAGTTTCAGCAGCGGCACTCTCACCTGAAATTGTTTTACCACCATCTATATTAGTAGTGGGGCGCCTGCCAGCACTCGTCACGGAGACACGCGGTTGCGGAAGATCTGCTGCTTTTCCAACCGCTGATACCCCAACATACTCCTGCTCCTTCTGTTGGCTCTCCGATGCCGCCGCAGCTGCCGCAGCAGCCGCAGAAGCTGCAGCAGCGGCCACCAATCTCGCACCTTGAAAGTCATCCTCAAGTCGATGGTTCAACATTTCCTGGTGCTTGAGTTCACGTCTGGTGTGTGACCAGGCATCAAGGGCCTTTTCCATGATCCTCAAAATTTCGGGACGCTCAAGTACTTTGCCCCTGTTCACAGACAGACGGCACACAGCCTCTTCTAGGTCATGATACGCGGAGTCATACATTGCCTCGACAGACCGCTTTATGCGCGGAAGGGCTATCGAAAGAAGATACTCGGAAGCCGCCAGAACAGTTCGTTCTACATACTGCTGCCAAAAGTGCTTGATATCATTGAATAAAACTTCATCCTTCGTACTCGCCGTTCCCTCAGGTGGGAGAGCCACGTCTACTGTGAAGTTAGTGGAAACATCTACGAAACACTTGTTAGGGTTAGTTGTCACTCTGGTAACAGTGAATGTCGTAACGGCGCTTTTTAGTACACGTGTTCCATCGAAGCCGAAAGGTGAGCGCCGCCTATCATCACATGCACATGGCAAATACTCCATGCGAGAAATCATTTGATGAGCTCCATTAGTTACCTCTATGAGTTTTTCGCGAAGCACTTTGTCCACGTACATTGGAATGTTGAGTGTTATGCGGCGCACGGCTCCAATGTCCGTTGGCTTGCAGGCATTCTCCTGTAAGCAACATGTCATAAGTCCCGAGACACCAAATTCCTTCATAAACATAACATCAGAAAAAAGAGATGCTGCCGCACATGGCGGGACACCGACAACAGTTGATGCGTTGCAGGTTCCTGTCGCCACCATTTCTCCTCGTGCTTACTCTGTAAAGTTGCTTCGTTTGGTTACTCCTTTCCTTCACTACTGTTGCCCTTCTTCTAACCTGCTTGTGATCTCTTCTTTCCCTTTTTACCTTTAACAGAGTGAGTGTAAACTTGTTTCCGCCGCCGTGTTTGAGGCAGCTGTCGGTGTCGGTTGCGTCACAGAGTTCGGAGGGCAGATGAAGACCTCTAGATGTTTTCTAACGCTGATGGCGAACACGTTCCTTGACTGTTTTCCCCCCACACTCTTCCGTTGCGGACTTCTTCCTCACCCCCTATCCAAATTGCAATGTTCTTTGTCTTCGCGGTATTCCTAGGCGCTGATACGCAATTTTAGCCTCAGTTTGTAGGAAACATACACCCAAACAAGCAAGCAAAAAAAGAACAGATGGTAAACAAGCAGTCATATCAACGAAAGCAATGCCAATATTCGCACATTAACTCATGAGAAGGGGGGAGCGAACTAGTATTCCTTCTCTTTCTCTTCTTAAATAAAAAGTACAACCCGAGGTTGTGACTTTTTTTTCGATACGAAGACAAATATCCATCTGCACGCGGCGATAATAACTCTGCTCCTCTTCTCCCAAACACATTTGCACGGCTAAACAGCTTCACTGCTTTTAGCCATTATACCAGAGAATTTTTAGAGTTCACTTTCATGTAAATCTCAAACTTTCCTTGCGTATGTATGCAAAAGTACAAAGCACTCTGTTGTCCCTCTTATTTAGTCTTCTTTTTCACGACCCATCACCATCATACACGCGTTAAGACGAGGCTAATAGGAGAAACCCGGGCACAACACACTCGTAGCGTCTCCAAAGCCTTCACTGTCTCACCTTTCTGTAATGTAGACACTGCCCGCACGTAGCACAGCACTAACATGACTGTTGCTCCAGCATCAACGACTCGACGCGACCGCATTGTTGATTTCAAATGATCATACAATGTGGTCGCATGATGCCCCCTTCTCTCCGCCTCGCCCCCCACTCCGGCACCTAAAGTACCTTCAACAAGCCTTCGGCAAGCCCACTGCGAACAACGCCAGAATACATATGCCCCTCCACTGCAGATGCACAATGCCTCCTTTACCGGATCCACGGTCAGTAATAACTCGTCCTCCGACCCGCGCCACTTGACAAAACGCGCAATGGTGGGGAGCGTATGCAACAGATTGATCCCCCAGTTCATCATAAGCTGCATCACAAGCAGGACGTTGACGTCGGTCCGCTGGAGCACCCTCACAACTTCAGTCGCACCACCATTGTTTAGGCCCGTGGAGGTCAGTAGCGGTGGTGTCGTTGTTAGTGCGATGATAGTGGCAGCACAGGAGAGCAGCTGAGAGCTTAAGACATAACTGGCCATTCCCCGAGTGAGGAAAAGTGGGATACAGAGTCCCGACATGGTGCTTGCCGTCAGCATCATCAAAATGGAAAGGGAATCCCACGCCACCCAACCAATTGGTGTGAAGGAGCATCCAACGGCAAAACTTGAGGTTAGAAAACACGCAACTCGACAAGCGGGGAACATCACTTCTCTCGGTAGCAAAAGAAGCAGAGCCGCAGGTGCCACTGTAAGAGATACAGGAATGGCAATGGGGACCTTTGGAAAGGAGAAAAACAACGCTGCACCGAGTGCCCCGGCGAGCATACCCACAGAAGCAATGGAATACACCTGCGTCAAGTGGCGGCGCACAACGGCGTAACGTACGCTGTCACCCACTGGCTCGGTCCATGATTTAACTTTCTCAACCGCACACTCTAACGAAGCCGCTATACTTTTCGGAAAAATGGGTTGGAGGAACCCGAAACGGTAAGCGAGCGCAACACCATACCCACCCACAACGACCCACGAAGCGAGTTGTGCTCCCCTTAACAACCTCTCGGATGAAATATTGTCCTTGAAGGACGTCATTTGCGATACGATTCAAAAAAAAAAAGGGAACGAGTTGCAACAGCAATGTTCCAGTATTCAGGAGTGTACACAGATACCCCAAAGTTTCCTTCTTTCCCTTTAAGCTTCCTTATATTATTCGCCTACGAGTAGACAAAACAAGAAGAAATTACAAAAGCAGTGATGCGGTGTAAGGTAAGGAACGACACGAAGCAAAAAAAAAAAACGTTCAAGGTTAACATAAACAGCCCCGTTGAAACACCAATATTTCCTTGCACACGCAGTTCACCCCTCCGCACTCCACGATTTCGTTTTCACCTGAACATTTATACGCTGATACAAACACAAGAACGCGGTACTCTTTTAGCAACGAACAAATAAAAATTGAAAAGTAAAGTGCACAAAAGGCTCCACCCGAACCAGTAGCGTATGCCACTTCCTGAAGGTGCTACAGCTTTCCAATGATTCGCAAAGTAACAATGAAGAAGAGGGAGCAAACAGAAGAAAAAGGCGCTCACAAGTTGTCCCCTCAAGACATTCGTTTACAAGTAACAATGTTTGGAGCGCTCTCCCACAAGCGCAAATAGGCGAAGCGGCAGCAAAAATGGAACTCCATGTTTCAAAATAATTAAGAAATACAAACATAAGAACCTTCACGAACAGTCGTCCACTGACACATACATATACATTCACATCGACAGAAGTGAAACATACAGCCATTTATAGTAAATTTCAACACAAAAGAAAATGTTATAGCCCCTAAACCGAGTCAAGTATACCCTCCCCCGGCGTGACAATTTTTTTCTGGTTGGAGGGAGGGTTATGACCGTGAGTGAACTCAGCACCAGATTGGAGGCACCGTTGTTGCTTTGCGCAACCGAGCTTCTTAAAATAGTACGGAGGAAGGGAAATGACAAAAAAAAACACTCTTTCGAAACGTACACGCAAATAAAGGAAAAAAACGAGCAAACGAATAATATATACGTGTATAATTCTAATATATATATTCATTTTTTATGCGCAACAAGCTGCAACTTCAGCTTAATCGTGGAACAGCCCGCTGAGCCCTACGCTTAGTGGTTCGCTCACTAACGACTGTTCGTGTTCCCGGGGAAAGGTTACCACTACGCTGACTAAAGAGGACTTTTGGAGATGCTAGGGAGAATCGACCACGTAGGGTCGTTGCTAGGGACCCCAACCCCAGAGCAGAGGGAGAGTGCAGATCCTTATCTTCCATTACTGAGCGACTAGATCTGGACGCACTCCATGGGCCGCTCCTTCTTATAGAAGACCTTGGGGTTATTATGAGGTGAGACTGATTCTGCTTTTGCATCACGATGTTAGCCTTCCGTACCGTCCTTTCAAAAGCGGTACTCAGCATGTACTCGTCAGTGCTTCGAAGAATAGGGCCGGCAACTTCGAAATTGTCTTTGTCCTTGGGGGTTTCCTGTTCCTCCGCACAACCACGACCACTAACAACAGAGCCGTCATACACCTCTTTATTATGATGCTTTTTGACTACATTGTCAGTGTAAGTTAAGTCGTTTCGTTCAACGGCTTGCCGCAAACCTTTATTACACGCCCTTTCCCCAATTTCATACATCTCGCTCAACATGGGTCTCGCACACGTCGCTACGTGCATCAACATATTCCCGATTAGAAGGTTAAGGGACCACATGGAAGGATGCTCATTACTTGGCGGTAGTGGGAAGCCACTAGGGTTAACGGTGTTGTGCCGCATCAACTGCACGGCTGCTGGGGGTAAGAGTCCAGCAGCCGTTATCATTTTTTGCGCCTCCCTCGGAAGCACATCGCTTCCGCGTCCACTTCTGCTTGACGAAGGACATGACCTCACCTCATCTGGCGAGCTTTCCTCAACCATATACCGTGAAAAGAATACTATATCCGCCAGAGGAACCAATTTCACTTCTGGTATTGCGCACGCGTAGTCCTTCAGCATTCCCTGTTTCTCCAAGGCGGTCATAATATGCAGTGTCCGTCTCGCGTAACCGTAACGCAACATATCGAATGCAGGTACGGAAGAAGGTGAAGCACCTTCTTCCAATATCTGGGCTAGAGACCGTGCCGGTGCCGTGTTATTGGGGTGAACAACATAATGCAGATTAATATGAAGTTTCAGAGATTCTTGTGCACCGTGCAAGAGTTCCCTGGGCGACTTGTGGGGCAACGTCACCGCACCAAGTCTGACATAATGAAATCCTTTACTTGTGTCAGCAGTGAAATCGCTCGAGAGGAGATACCCACCGTGAGCATCGCCCGTCGGATCAATCTGGAACAACATCGCTTCATAAAACCATTTCCAAACGTTGCTGTCACAATCCGTCAACAAACTGGCCTCATCAGCCGCGTTGATTTCACTAACCGTGCCGATTGGTACTGGAATGTCCACGAACCGCATCGTGGAGGTAGTGGGATAGCCATCTCTGACACTACCATTTTCTGGAGACGCGGACTCCCGCTTTCCCAATCCCATTGCTTTTCCATCTTTCACGAGACTCAGAAAGCATTGAAGAACGGAGCTCAACTCCTTCACATGCATATGCACATCGGCGTCATCAGAACCATGTTCCAGGAGGAACAGAGGAAGAACTCTGGCAATATCGATATGGCTTTCAAGTATGACAGTACTTGGCCAGCGACCCCGTACAATCTGTATGCACGTATATCGCAACGCTAGGTAAGACCATCGTCGATACGTGGTTGAGTCAATTGAGTAACCACCTTCCTGATCTGCACCGTCACAAACTAACTTTATAAGTTTTATGAAGGAGCGGCAGACCTCCTCCACATGCCGGGGCAGCCGACCCGGTTGAAATTGACCAGAGTGAGAGAATTCCAGGCGGCAGCCAATGATGTCAGGATTCATCACTGGAGGAGAGCTACAACCAGACTGCCTTGAAATGGTTTCCCCATTACCTCTCTGGTTAACGTTCATCTGAAGTATTATATCATGACTGCTGATACCACTGCGGTAATTTACCCAACCGTCGTAATCACGGAGGAGGTCTGTCGCCACTTTTACATGCCTACTCAACATCTCCATATCATCGACCACACACTTGTATACAACCAACGCCGCTATGCGACTCCTTCTCCGCTTCTTCTCCAATTCAACCTTAAGACAACTTCCCTCCTGGCGACTATGTATACTTCCCAGAAGCCTTGTGATGAGGTTCTGCTCCTGCTTCAAAGTTTTCATCGCGGCTTCGGTGAGACACCACACGTCCCGTGTATCAGAACAGCTTGGTGCACAAGAAACCGCCTTTGAAGGTGAGACGTTGCGCGCCGAGTCGATATCCCCGGCTTGCTGCTCTGTGGATCCACAAGACTGTAAAGTGCTGCACATGTGCATGGCGTGATGTAACAACTGTAGTGCGTGTTCGGATTGATCGTAGAACTCCTGATACAAATACCTCTCCTCCAAAGTTAGAAATGAATTTGAGCACGCTGTGACAGCAGAAATTGTAAGCCGTTTCCGGTATGTTCGGGCCGCGGAAGCCATGCGGCGCCTCTCGAACTCGATCACATCATCACGATCTTGCTCCAATGTGTAAACCGCCTCTGCAAAGGTCATGCGTGCCACAGCCTTCCGTATTTCTCTTTCGCCTGGCACACCAAACTCTGACAGTACATACTCTAATTGATCACGCACTTCTCGCAGACAACTCAGAGAGTGTGAGGTTATCCAGCGAGTGTACCACCGCATCACCGATATGTCCCACGAAACATCAGCGAAACACGTATCACTCCCAGCAACCTCCATGAACAACCTCAATTTTTCATCCTTTCTCCAGCGATCCTCCGAAATGGCTAAAGAATCTGCCCCATCCTCTCTTGAAGTTAGGGAGGACTCTTCACAAAACGGAGCAATGAATCCTTGCTCATCTTCAATGTCCCGAAACTTACTTTCCAGGGCGTACACCTCGTCCTGTAGCACTGCCACTGCCTTCTCTACGTCATATGGTATAGGAGTTTGGTACATGGATGGGGCACTCTCACAGACAATAAATGGGAAGGTGGGTAACTTCAGCACATTGAGTGACTTGGCGTCCAGTGTGCGATCCAAAGGATCAGTATATGACACAGCTGCTTCCGATGAGGCATCAGGGTTTTCGTGAGTGTTGCGCAACTCCTGTCGTAGAAGTTTCAGTACTCGCAGCTCCTCCAACACTTTGGGTGGTACCAGAGAGATAGTTGTTTCCCTCTCTGCAAGAGACTCTGACGTGATGCTTCCTTTTTTGGAGGAAAAGGATGTTGACATTTCCCCCCCTTTTCTTCTCAGTTGTATGGTTCAGATATAAGGCGTCTATCTCCCTCTATATATTTTTTCTCCTTATAGTTGTATATCCGAAACTTGCGTGCTTGCTTTCCGATACGACTCAAATGCACAGACGTGCACCCTATTGACAAACGCTGATGCGACAGTGTTAATAAATTTATTGTACCTCTTTCCACGGCCGCCGCGTTCCCGTCTACCCCTTGTGTGCACGCCGGCAGGGTAATGAAGTGAACGCCTATCCCTGTGTCCACTGCCCGTAATGAAGGCACACGTTAATGATACCCTCTTGGGTTCCTTACGCTTCTACTATTTGCGCTGCTTCACAATTTTATGAACCAGGTTGTAAAACAAGCTGCAGAAGGTGGTATCTTAGATATTATTCCTTGGGGTGTTGGATCAGTCACCAACAGCAGCAGAAGCTACAGGTACACAGTTAAAACGAATGCGAACAAACAACGTTAAAACTGAGGAATGAATCAAACACAGTGCGCAACGTGCCACTTCACACGTCACACGCACCGCCAACATTTGTTCCTCTTTCCCCCTCCCTGTTGTCACCCTCCTCCCACCACTTCTTTTATTCACCTGAGGCGTTTCTTTGACGGCAATCACACCAACCCCCGCTGCTCGTAAGACATTCCTCTTTTTCCCCTCTCTTTCCTTTCATTTGTTTTCTATCACTTAAATACCACTCCACTACCACCGCGTCCCGCTCCTCTGCCGGTGCCTCTTCTTCCCCGACGACTATCGCTGCCCCGTCCACCACCGATCCTATCGATACCGTATCGGCTGGTTCCTCCGCGGCGCTGCCCCATTAAGGGGGTCCGCTGACTGTAGTTGTCATCTAGCACGCCACCACTATCTCCTGTAAGAACTGATTCCCTTCCGCGAGCGGCAAAGGGTGGGAATCCTTGTTGGGTTATGGGAAAAGGTGGTTGCGGCTGCGGTAATTGTAGAACTGCAGGTGCAGGGTGAGAAAGAACAGCGCCACCCCCTCCCTCACCAACAGGAATGGGAAGAATCCCCTCACTCGGCACTGCCGGTTTCCTAGGCGTTGGCATTGAGGTAGTTGTTTCATTCTTTTGTGTGTGGCGTTGTTTCCAGGGCTGATGCCACGGTTGCTTTGGTTGGTTTTGCATGACGCTTACCCCTTGCGTTGACTGCTGTATTTCTTGTGTCTGCCGCGGCTGCTGTTGACTAACCGCCGCCACCGGCGCCTGTGGACTTTCCTTGGCACTTACCTTCTGTAACGATTGTGGCGCTTGAGCTGCCCGCTCCCGGGCAGCGTTCTGTGTGCTCCTCTCCAGCGAGTCAAGAAGGGAATGAACACGTGCCCGGTCTTCGGCTGAAAGTTGAGATGCACGCTGCGGTGGCGTTACGTTCTCTCTGTGGAGCAACGCATTTGACGAGCATTCCGCACTGAATTGTTGCCACAGTTGGTCCATTGCAGCGCCAATTGCTGGTGGATACAACAACTCGGGAGCTGCCTCCGCATCTCGCTGAAAGTTTTGCCGGTATAAATCGGTGAACTTTTGCAGTTCTTCCAAAGTACACTCGACGGCAGACTGGGAATCCGCTTCAGCTTCCGCAGAAGCTAGTATATAACGTCGACCGGCGTCGTAGGCAGCCTTCCAATCTTTATTCCTTTGCCCATTAACGGCTGAGGCGGGTCCAACTGTCGCCCTGCAAGTGCGAGGGGCCGCAGTGGAACCAGTTGCCTGTAGTTCAGCGGGATCAGACCCGGCCCCCGAAGCTGCGGCATTCACAAAAGAAGACACTCGAAAATAACTGTTCCAAAAAGAGTTGCCACCAAAAAGGGGAACCTGGTGTTGACCTGAGCACCCACTGGAAGTAACCGTTCTACCTTCCTCACTGCTTCCATGGGTTCCTTCCCCGCAGCGGCGACTTGATTGTAACTTCTGCAAAAAATCCTCGACTATTGGCTCCGCAGGAGGTGGAAGTGCGGAACGCAGAGCAACTGGGAACGGATTTTTCGCATATGTCTCCCCCAGTTTAAACTCAGTGTACACACTCACACGCCAGCACTCCATAAGGTTAACTACTTCGTGGAGCTTAAAACACATTAATAGCACCACCGTCGAATTCGTGGCACCCACAGTGAATATAAGATCTGTAGAACATGCCTTTGCAGCATCATCTTTCAGTACAGAGGTGAGGAAAAGCTCCCTCCACGGGCATGACTCGTGATGACCGCTGTGTTCGGCCCGTTCGCTCCAACGGATGGTACATTGGGTGCGCACGCGACCACTTTCACCTTCATTATTATCACAACTCATTGAATCAACATTTTGCACACCCTTACCGCTTTCATTTCCATTCAGTGTCGAGTACACCACTGGTGGTCTCCCACCGCAAAATCGACAAAAGATATCGACACCAAGTGCGGCTAAGAGGGATTCTTCCACATCTTCTCCGACACCCTTGCTAGCCTCATTACCCTCACTACCACCACTACATCTGCTAGCAGCATCAGAGGAGGGAACCTCAGTTACAGTGTAGCCAAACAAGGTAATGAGTAAACTGACATGGGGCACAAGATCGATGTTGCCATTCCTCGTTTCGGGGTTCTCGTCACTCCTGTTGTTACCACTCGAATCCGCCTCGAGACTGCGTTTCTTCTTTATCCCGAACAACGTGCACAACAGCCCCTCTGGTGTAGTGCTGCTGAGTGCACTCGCCTGATTTGTTATCAACGACCGCAACCACTTCATCACACGCTGCAGCATATTTTCCCGAATAAAGGACGGGGGAGTTCCTCTCGGAAGTAGTAGCTTATTCCCCTGGGGGAGGTTATTGGGGGATGTGTCCGAACCGGCCAAGTTGCCGAGTGCGCTGTTAGAGAGAGCAGTACTGCTGGTATCACAACTACCGCTAGCAGCAGTTGACAGCGTTTTTAGAGAGACAGCGCTGCAGCGGTGCCGAATGAGAGAAGAGTTTGTCCATGAGAGGCTTGGGGATGACAATGCGTGCCTGGCAACCTCACCAAGTCGCCACCAGCAAGACGGTGAATGAAGCTCTGACATCAGTTTTTCAATAATATTCTCACTCACCTCACACGTAGCTGCACCGGCTGAAGCGACGCTTTGTATGTTCGCACCGACGGTTTCGCCTTCCATACATTTCGCTACTGAAGTTGAGGCACAAGACCGGGAGCGAAGGAACTGTAAAAGCCGAACCCAGTCGCTCGTTAGCATCAACCGCGACCTCGAACAGCAGGATGTGCAAATCTGAAGCGCCACCTCGCCTTCTTCATCCCCCCAACCTGCTGCTTCGTTGTTTTCACCTCTGTCAAGTGTAATAGGCTCGACACCACAAGGAGTGATGTTCATGGCTGAGAGCAGAAAAATTGTCTCTTCATCACCACCGATGAATGCCCGAGCCAACACATTACGCCGCCAGGTGCTAACTGAGGCAAATAGATTTTCAGTAATAAGCATCTAATTTAAATCAAAACAAACGTAAAGTCGCTGTGTGGCAACGGCCTTGTGTCGCCCAATATTTTAGATCAACACGCATGCAAAGTTCTAAAAGCCGAAGAGCAAACAGCGAGCTCCACTAAGTCACAGAGGGGCGAAAAAAAATACACAAAAAAAGGAGAAAAAAGAGAGAGCGACATTCATAAGATAAAGGCACCAACTTTCGTTTCACATGTTAGGCGCACCTGCTCAAAGGGGAACTGATGGCAGGATGCACCCGAAGCCCTCATCCCTAGACACATGCACAAACAATCATGATTACAGAAAAAGAGAAGAGACACGAGCACAGAAAAATCCTCTCCTTGTTACTCTTGCTCTTTTACTCACTTTTTTTTGGGCCCTCCCCGGATAAAAAACGGTTATTCTCTTTCGTACATTCCTTCATACAAGTAAACATGGAGACACAAATATAATAGTTTATATATAAATCCCGTCCTGCTCCTCTCTCGTTACAGACTTCATTCACTGAACATTAATAACTTTGAAAAGCGTAATCACTTGACGGATCACACTTTGGGTTTTTTTCCTCATTCCTTTTCATTTCCCTTACCCATCTGTTGAGTTCAGTGATGAACTCGACAAGGAGGCTAAACGGGAAGCACCGAAGTCAAGAAAGAAACCCCTCCAAAAAAGAAATGAAAAAAAATGTGGCACACGAAATGGGTTGCTGTGCATGCGTGGTGGCGCCCCATTGAGGTAAAGTTACGAGAGGAAAAAGCGTGTACCCTTTTTTCAACGTGTTCACTCACACACACTCTTCGCTCGTCTCAGATTAACTTCAATTCACAATTATGGTTTCCTTCACTCATCTTCCTACACCATGTATAACTACAGCCCACCTGATATATCTCAACCTCAACTGTCGAACCCCTTCACCTTTAGCATACAACCAAGCACGAAAACACACACGCACAGCATTTCCCAAGGTATTCCACCTGATTTTCAAGCTTTCACCTCGTACCGGTTACACTTTCCCCCATTTCTTCAGAGATAGGGGCGGGGAGTGCTGACTGTCCTTGTCCGGAAAGAGTTACTAAGCAGTATCATCTTAGGGACGCAGACGCGGCACTCTCACCTGCGACCACGTCTTCTACGACGTGCGTTCGACTTGGGTGGCGGCACCGTTTTCGTTTTTGGAAGTTTCCTCTCCACCTGCGCCGTTTTCTCCGGTTGCAGCCGCTTCAGGCTCCTTCACATTTTCTTGACCTTCAGTGACTTGCGCTCCTTGTGGTTTTTCGACTGCGGCTTCGCCTCCCTGGGCTGCTTCTCCCTCCTTTGGGGCCTCTCCTCCCTGAGCTGCTTCTCCCTCTTTCGGAGCTTCTCCTTCTGCTGCTTCTCCCTCTTTCGGAGCTTCTCCTTCTGCCGCTGCTTCTCCCTCGGCAGGCTCCTCTGCCTTCTTCGTGGGTCTCTTAACCCGCCTTATCCTTCGCACCTTTTTGACTTCCTTCTTCTCTTCAGGATTCTCGCTGTAGAACTCATCAATTTGGTCAAAAGCGATTTCAGCAACCCTTCTCCTGTAGCTGTTGTCGTACCTGCTGGCGAGGCGGTCAACAGCATCGTCCGTTTCCTCATTGCCGAAGTGCTCCACGTTCAGCTGCCCCAGGAGTGTTTGTGCATTGGTTGTTAGTGCGGCATTGGTTACGTTCAACCGCTGGCAAATGCTGGCATCGCGTTTGTTTGCGAGCTCCATGCTTCGGATGTTTATCTTTAGTTTGGTGATTTCTTTCTCCGTACGCTGCTTTTCCTCCCTCACCTGCATCTGAAGCTCCTTCCGTACTTTCCGCAACTCACGTACACGTAGAACCAACTCTGTGTTATTGATTTTGGCTTCATCAGTGTACGCCAGGGTGTCTCTCAGCTCGTCTGGTACTTCCTGTGTCTGGGCGCGCGTGAAGCGGGTACCGGCCAGTGGCTCCCCGCGGATGATGCGGGGTCCATTACGGATCTCACGCGCACACCTTGCCGTACGCTGCCGGAGTGCCTCGATGCTGCGGTGCTCTCCCTCGAGTGTCTTCTGCAGCTCAACACCGTAGGCTGCAATTTCCTCTTTACTGTGAATTTTATCCGCAGCAGCCAGGTTCTCCATCTCGGCGGGCAGTTCATCAACCACGTACGCCGCGGCGCGCTGTGCAAATCCCTCCAACCGCTGTACACGGGCGGCAAGTGGGTACACGAGGTGAGCCCCGTGCTGTTCCTCAACCTCCTGCTTAACGTCGCTGCATGATTCCCGGAGTTCCGTGGTGGTTTGCATCAAACGGAGACGTTCCAGGTGCAGTTCATCCAGATGCGGTAGGTTCTCATCACCACCAGCTCGAAGCAGGGCATTGATGCGGCTCTGAAGCCTTGCGCGTCGGGCGTCAAGTTGGTTTTGGAGCTCTTCAATTGTAACAGCGGCTGCCATAACGATCACTGTATGATTACAATCAATAGGACAACAAGCAATCAGGGTATCAACAATAATAAGAAGTGTATATTGCAAGCACACGCAACTGTTTGATGCTATCGATGCGTGTCCGCTTTACTTATGATCCTTCACTTGATCTTCCTAGTTACTGGTACAAATAAGTTTATATTCGTGTATTCCTCAGTTCCTTAACCTTCCCCTATTACGCCGTTTTGAGTTACTTGCTTGTAAGTAATGCGGTGAAACTTTAGTTTCGAATTATCTGGGGCACAACGCGTGCAAAAAGATATTGAGTGAAGATCGAAATACCAAAAAGAAAAGACGGTATATTTGGATGAGTTGAATGTACGTGCATGGGGGGGGGAGCTGTGTACATAAGTTAGGGAAGTGGGAAGCCGGGGAAAAAAGAAGTGTTAGCGTTTGATGATTTTAAAGATTATATAAGTAAATATTTGTATTTGCATACGCATATATTGTTGTTGAAACCGTCGAGCAACAAGCGATCCCATACGAAAAAGAAAAAGGATAGAAGCCGTCAGTCTTTGCTAGGTAGTACCATCCTTTTACCTTTTACCTCCAACCTCTCTTTCCTCGATTGCATAACCTGTCACTTGTGAACTGTTCACCCGTGTATAACATGTTTTAAAATATTTTTGCATTTTGCGTCGCGCGCAACTTCTCTCACTCCCCGCCCCAATCACCGACGACTCAACAGGGTAAGGAAGGAAAGGGTAGCTGCGAACACAAACAAAACGAAAAGGAACTAAGGAACGTTTCGCCGCCTAAATGAGTATTGTACCTAA
>NW_027124904.1:0-38907 GCF_001457755.1 Trypanosoma equiperdum | reverse complement strand
TATATATATATATATATATATATATATATGTCCAACTTTGTCTGCTCTTCTCTTTAAAAATGGAAAAAAAGAACAAGAAAGTGATACACATACTCTCCTCTCGCATTCACTGCTTTCCTTCTCCCTGCGGTATCTCATAGTGCAGCACACTTCTGCAAAATCACGTTATCCTTACCTGTTTCCTTCTTTTTTTTTAAAAAAAAAAAGAAAAAAACACTTTTCCTTCCCGCTCCCCACCACTCCAATGTTCCCATATTATTTTATACATTTACACGTTACGATTCATATTTGAGGCTGTGAAAAAAATATATCCACACGGATTACTACACGTGCACATATTTACATGTGTACAAACACACATCTGCGCGTATTTATTTTTTTATGTGTAAAGGCACAATTACAATCACATACCAGCAATATCAGTCGCAGATATATTTACCACATTTTGTTTCAATCACGTCACAAACGGCAGCACCGATTCTCAATTGTATGAGACACAAAAGGAAACGGTTGGAGTGAACAGTAGCAATAATGGTGGCAACAACAATTAACTGTGAAAAAGGAAACTGCGGGGACGTCGGAGTGTCAAATGTTAATAAAAGAAGAGAGTATCAAACTTTAAGAAGAGTTTTAAAGATCCACTAACAGAAATATGCACAGACAGCGGACGGAAGAATAGAAGAGAAAAAAAAAGACGCGAAGTTTGCGTGCATCACAGTCTGTAAAGGAAAACAGAGCTACCGGGAAATATTTGAAGGGGTCCTCGCCTACTTGTAATAATGCATGCCAGAGCACCCGCATCTTCAACCTCACTCTCCTTAGGTGAAAAAACACAAGTGAGAAGAAGCCCGTTCCCCTTTCAACACACACACACACACACAAACAAAAAATTACCCACTAATCTTCAAATGAGGTAAATTTCCGCTCTATAAGTGAGCCATACTCGGATTCATGACCGCAGCTGCCTGAGTTGCAGCTAACGGCACCGCCTCAGCAAAAGTTGAGCGCTCCAGGGGTTTCAGCTTCTGTTGGGAGTCGTCACGATTGGGAAAACCGGGTGGTACACCCAAGATATCCATTAGGCGATCGAGGAATACAGCAGTGCCATCTTCCTCACCACCCACGTAATAAATGTTTTTGACACGACGATCATCCATCAACATCCCACGCGGCTGAGGTTCATTCTCGTCGCCGTTTGTGTTAACAACATGACACTCGGGTGCTTCATGGTTGCTATCTGCACGAGTGCAGCGTGCATCAATATATGTGTGTCGGTCCCTCCGCTGTTTTGCCTTTTCAAGTGAGATGAACCGAAGTCCAGGATGAACCGTCAGCTCATAGTCTGCCGTGTGCGGGTTATCACCCAGTGCTATGGCCTGCGTGAGATCCACAACGCCACACAAGCCCGCCTGCATATTTTGTTGTTGTTCTGATTCATCTGTAAGGTAGCGGACGGTGGTGGACTTACAAATTCCTAGCTTCCCAAAAGCGACGCTGTTTGGTTGTGGGATGGCTGTTACGCCTACAGCAGCAAAGTAACGCTGCATCGGTTCGAAGTAAAGAGGAAATATTTTCATCGGAACCCCGAGGGCAAGCACCTGAGTGATACTCTCTTTCGATTGCTGACAAAACAGTGCATTATACATACGATTAGCGAATGCCGCCACAGCATTTCTACCACTCGAAAACGTCTTCGGTATGGTAGCACCCAGTAAATCCATGACTTTCCGCACAACAATGCACGCCGCATCTGAGTCATCGTTAAACATTTGCTTTGCGTATTCCCTTAACTGACGGCGCTTTACTTTTTCTATATCAGATGCCTTGGCTCCACCTACCACTGACAGTGTTTCAGCTAGTGGCGCTATCTCTGCGTCCGCAACCTCAACGTGAATAAAACCAAACATTACAAACATTTGCTTGTGCTTTCGCACGAAACTGCACTTCCACTCCGCCTCAGCAGTAGTTGCCGCCTTCCCAACATGGTTCCTTCCCGCTCGAGACTGAACCCTCGCACCCGAGTCAGCACGACCTTTTTGCTGTAACCGGTACCGCCTGTCAATGTAATCGAACACGAGACGCCACACGTTTTGGTACCGAGACGACAGTCCCAAAAAGGCGGAATGAACCCCCTTTTTCTCACCACGAATCAAATCTTCCACAAGTTCCAGGTACGTTTTCTCCAAGCGCGCGATCAATGCACTACACCCCTGGGCAAAGCAGGTTCCTCGCACATATTCTATGTTCGTCACGTGCTTTTCTCCTTTCGAGTCCACACGTGTCGTGGTACCCTGGTCTAACTTGACGCCGTACACCTTTGCAAGTCTCCTTGAATCCTCTGTTGCGCGATGCAAAGCCTCAGTGTATCCAGGGACAAAGGAGATACCCTGCCGACTGCAACGATATAAAACTGCACCCGTATTTAGTGAAAGGAGCAGCTGCCCACAGTAGCGGTTTGTTGCAATACTTTTGCCATTATTTTGACCGCTAACAGAACCATTTCCAGTATTACTAGGGCTCTCGCCGTCACTCTCAACACTTTCACCGCAGTTATCACTTGAATTCACACAGTACTTGTCTCTAAGGATTTCACGCAGTGGGACGTACAGCTGCTGGACAACACGTTTGTTCGCTGTAGTGATAACGCACAAATTCCCGCCGTTAGCGAGCCATCGCTTTACTGGAATTATGCACGGACTTTCACTAAGTGTAAGATACTCTCCACGTGCCTTATGGGGCGTCGCTACAATTGTGCCATCGAAATCTGCAAGTAACCAACAGTTTTGAAGCATTTCTAAAAATAGTAACTGCCTCCTAATAAAGAAAGTAGAGAGGTATATATGTTTCCCCGTTATCCTACCTCTCTCCCTTTTTCTGTAGTTACTTTCTCTTCCTCTCTTTTTTTTTTTCGCAACGATTTTAAAAAAGTAGCGCCTCACTCCTTTTTGTGCTCAACTTATGGTGGTGTTATCTGCTGGAAGATCAAGTGGAAATGTATTGACACGAATGTCTATATTTCCGTGGTACAATCTGGCACTACTTTGCTACACGCCGTATCTATACTTTTTCTGTGAGGAACTACGCGCCAAAACTTGGAACCAAGCAAAAAAAAAAATGCTCGAAGAAAGTTCATGCAAAAGCATACACACACGTACATCTAAAAAAAAAAAAGCAGAAAGCGGTCTTACCCAGACGTTACACAAACTCCCAACGAGTCACACATAGGGACAAAGGGAGTATATTAAAGTATAAGAAAATTAAAGCTGTGAAGTAGGATACAGTGGTAACTTGGCTTCAATTGTTAACACGTGTTTCGTGCGGTATTTCCCCTAGCACAACCCAGACTTCAAATTACTCGTCGTATATTATCCACTTGTGTACCAAGGAAACAAAAAATAATAATAATAATAATAATTGCATGACTATCGGCTCGGTTTCCCCACCCACATGTTTTTTTCCAAGGGTGTTCAGGTTTACACAACAACGCGATGCCGAAAACGGACACCAGTGCGAACAGTTACTCCGTTAAATCATTGTTCCTTTTCTGTTGCATATCCACGCGCAATGCCATGTCGACCCTTTTCAATTTGCGTTTGCACCGGCGTCTGTCCAGTCCGCGGTTCCAAACCGACGTATGTGCGCTGATATAATCGGTCCAACGCGCTACCGCCACCATCATGCGTCATGACAGTCCCTGCCATTGTGCGTATGAGTGTTGTGCAGTCCCCCCGCTGCTCTTCCTTTCGTTTCTGTGATCCGGTGGCCGCCTCCACCTCGTTGCGGAGAAGAGGGAGAATCGAGTCGAAGGTCGTGCTAAAAACGGCGGGGTGGCCGTACAGTGGTGAATCAACATCTTCAGCACGAAGGGCAAGCAAAACCTCGACTGGGGAAACGATAGGTTTTGGGAAACCATCTTTTTTTTCTGGAAAGTGACCTTCGCGACTGTTGGGGCATGCGATGGTCACAAAACAATCAACTGTGTCTACAAAGTTTGCGATCTTAAATTCGTTTAGATGGCCAATATAAATGATGTAGGAACGCTTGCCGTGCGCACGAAGCAGCTTGTGTAGCAACATTGTTGTCTCGTAATACCCCGCTATGGACAACGAGGCCACAACTATCCCCACAGCAGAGGTAGCTCGAATAAGTTCAATGTTGAAAGCACGTTGTTTCGAGCGTTTATCCACCACCATCTGCAGTTTAGCATAACCTGCATTGCGAAAACAAGTGTCACCGCTGAAAATGTCAGCAGCAATAGAATGACCATCGCCGGAGGAACAGGTGCTGAGCACAGTCTCCAAAGTGGCATCATCAATATCACCGCGAGCTGTATCATTCAGTGGTGAAAGGAGATTGCCCCCGTCCCCAGTGAGGCCGAACGATTCATCCATTATTATTAATGCGGGAGGAGATTCGTTGGCCTCAAACGCTACCTCGCGAAGCTCTTGTGAGTAGTGGTAGAGGTTGTATTGGTGAACATTGAGAATATGTAACGGTAGAAAGGCACTTGATGGACCGACGAACAAGAAGTACTGCAGCTCCTTTGTTCCAGCACGAGGGAACCGGACACCATTAATCACCCACGAACTACACTCCCCAGATGATGGGCTCCAGCTATGCGGGATGGCCGCATGAACATTAACTACCGATCCCGATGTCGAAGGTTGCTCCGGATTTGTTGTCGACTGAACCAACTCGTAGCTGCACCACGAAACAGAAGACCCGTCAATCAATGTCACAAAATCGGGGACCGGTGTACCCGCTTGATGTCGTTCCCGCCAGCGCCGTTCGGCATCTTCCACAACATTACGCGAACGATGGCAGCCAACAACAACCAGGTTGACAGTAGCCTCGGCATCCTTCTCCCTCACTAGCGAACGAACGCGGCCAACCAAGTATTTTTGCAGTAGCTCCACTGCTCCCAAAACCAGCCGTGCTGATAAATCTTTTTGACGCACCTGCTCTTCCTGTTGTTGAGTCACTTGTCTAGCAGTCGCAGTGAATTGAAAAGACTCCTGCACGTAGAAGACAGGGATCCTGGTAGAGCGGCTCATGCATGATTCGCCAAAGTGTATAAGACAGTCGCTGCAGTAATGCTGCGCCGTAATCTCGTCTGGACAGCACGACCCGAAGGTGTTATCTGCTACAACAAAAAAACGGATTCTGCCATCATTGTTGCTGCAGCAGCAATCCTCTCCAACATCAGGTGATGGGGTGACACCATAAACACCTCCCACACAACGGGGATCGGATAAAAGAATGCCTTTTAGCGTTTCCACAACAGCGACGGCATCGTCCAACAGGTCGTCCGGAAATTGCAGCGCCACCCGAAGAAATGGGCTTGCCAGTGCTTGCGTTGAAGTGGAGGAAGACAAGGAGCTTCCTGTGAGGATAAACGACGCCACGCTATCCAGTTTGTATTGACTGCGTATTCCTTCACGGGGTTTAGGCTGCCGCCGACACATTACGGTGGCAACCGGCTTCGGCGGAGCATCGTGGTACATTGTCACCCCGCTTCCCACAGTCGCCTATTCCTGTCCCCTTACTAACTTTCTTCCTCCGGATTGATCCCTTTTCCCCTATATTGCGGGGTGGGGTGATGGGGCTTCAGCACTTGGCGCTGGCTGTTGTAGCAGCAGTTATTGAGTGGTGTATCAAGTTGTATGAGTTTTGAAAGGGGGGAGGAAATTAAGAAAGTTAAGGTGACGCCAGTTTGTAAAACGCTAAGCACAATTAACCAGGGTATCACAAGGGGGGAGGGGGGAAATATCCAGAAAGTTTCCGCTTCGCCGGGGAGAACACCTGAGGACACTTCTTGTTTTAATCGTTACACTTATAACTTTGGCGATACGGGGGAGGGGGTGGCGAAAGTGCGAGTGAACACGGGAAGACGCGTCAGATTGGTAAGCGGTTTAGTACGTCGTTTTCCTCCTTCCACGTTCATTCACCTATGGGACTCCTGCGCACCTGTTACAGGAGAGAAGAAGTGGGACACGACGTGTTAAGAAGGACAGAAATCAAAGGGAAGTGTAGAGACGAAGGATCGCGTTTCCGTGTCACTCTTTGTGAAGGTGTCATTTCCCCGACCACTCTTCACTTACTGCACACCACTTTTCATCTTACTCCACGAAAGATGGAAAGTTGGTAGCCCCTCCCACTGCAAACCCTGTGCAAATCCATCCACTAGTTGCGGACCGCTCTCACCATACTCCTCACATCCTGTTAGCCCTTCTCCAGGGTCGGCCGTTAATGTTGTGCGGCCAAACAAATCAGATGTTGGAGGTAGTGTGTAGTATGCAATTCGCCCATCGTTCCAGTCGTGCAGTATCATGCGCGCCGTTCCCTCCTCGTCTACAACGCCACCTTGCAGCAACCGACCACGTCGTTGCCCGACAAGACGGATGAAAGACATCACATCACTAGGATCGAATGAGCCAATGCTGTAGAACAATCCCAAAGGATGTACGCCTGCCGAGAGATATTGTGAGTGCTGCTGTTGACTGGGATCGAGGGTAACCTGCGCGCAGCGTTGCAATAACCGCTGGACTGGGGTGAAGGGATCGGCCAAATCACTCACTTTCACCGCATTGCGCAGCACGACATCACCGCAGTCTTCACCAGGTGCAACCACACCTGGACAGTCCATTACACGAATATCCGAGCGCAGCTCCACCTCCGTATTACCAGTGGTAAATCCCGGCATGTTGCCCACACCAACCACATGTTTGCGCTTCAAGGCATTGATCACTGAGCTCTTTCCGACATTGGGGTATCCAATAACTCCCACCACAATAGCCTTGCGAGCTCCGGTTTCTTCACTGGTAGCTAGTGCACGAAGGCGGCGGAACATGTTCGCCACATATGTGTGCCCACTAGCCCCTTTCGCCGTTGCGGCAAAGGGTATGCACATGATCCCCTCATGTTCCTCGAAGAAATGGACCCAGGCGTCAACAGTCTCCTTTGATGGTAGAAGATCTGCCTTATTGAGCACCATAACCATTTTCTTTTTGTCTTCTCCGAACTGAGAGCGAATGGTGCGCTCAAGTTGGTTTAGACGGCAGCCCAGAGGGTCACGTGCATCTACCACCTGTAGAAGGACATCACTGTTTTCCACAACCTTCTGGAACTCCTTATAAAAGCGGCGTAGTGACCTATCCACGCCACGCCTCTCGACGTCGTCATCCATATCGTTTATGTTCTCTGATTCGCCTATCCACTGCTGAGGAACCTCATAGTGGTGTACCTTTTCAGCACATTGCACCGCAAGCAAAGTCATGGCCCGTCGCTCCGCTGCGACACGCGCCTCTTCATTTCCTTGCTCCTGGGGCTCCTTCTCACCGGATGCGGCAGCAATCTTGTTTGAGCCACGAAGTGCAGGAATGCTGAAAAGACTACGATTACGATTCCGCGCCGTGCGCGTCAAATTCTGAGCTACTTTCTTTAAATCAGGTACGCCAGGGTCTTTTGTCAACTTCTTTCTTTGCTGTGGGTGGCAGTTTCGACCATGACCACCACCACCACCACCACCTTTACCATGCTTCTTAGACTGTCCACCCATCTGTTTTATTATTCTATATTTTTCTTTCCCTTCTGGGTGTTCACTACTGCTGACGTATACACCCACAAGCAGAGTTGGAAGGGTTAAGTAAGAAAAAGAAAGTAACCGCGATGATGCCTCGAATAAAAAAATTGAGGGAAACGAAAGCAGTAGAGAAAAAAAAACGGTTGAAGTCCTTAGCTATTTAGTTGAGGAGGGAGCGGCCCGTGTAAGAAACCCTGCTAAAAGATGTTGAAGGAGGAAATGTGGAGAAATTTTTTTTTGTTTATTTAAATCGTAATGTGAATGTAAGTATGAATACTACATTCTGCAAAAAAAAAACGTGAAAAAGTAAAAAAAGTTCGCTGCCTAAAACGCCATACGCCAGGCGTCGGCACAAAGAAGTAGATGACACCACTGTCAAGAGGGAGAGAAGCGCAGTCATGAGTTTTATCACTCACTCGCCATCCAACGCCACTGGCTACTGAAACTCCCCTCCCTCCTTTATTCAGGGCCACCATAAAACAAATAAAAGCGTAGACATGCTTATGCTACCACATATCCCCCTGCTTCACCACCTTCTAGTCTTCTGCCACGTTAACCAACGGCCGGACCCCCCTCCCCGCCCGATGCACTAACTGCAAGCTAGGCAACGCACAGTAAAGGGTATTAATAATAGAACTCACACAAATAATAGTGAATAACAATAATAATGATAATAATAATAATAAAATAACACAACAGAGAGTGTGTGGGCTCCAAGAGCTGGGAGTGCTGAGGGAAGTAATCCCCCGCATCCGTCGTACCTGTTGCGCCGTACCCCTCGTAAAGTTAAATGCATAAAGTAAAGCACTTCAACTGTTTGTTCCGCTCGCCCCCTGCTCGCCCTGTCCCTTTTCTTGCATTTCCTTCTTTTGGTTCATTCCCCTCCCCACAGAAACTTTTTGAACAATTGAATGGCGCCCTTTCATCGTTCTAATACCGTTTATTCGTTAAGCTTCATTCGTACATTATGTACCCTTCGCTCCTGTTCATCCCTTCTGAGAGGTCCCCCATGTCCACCTGAAAAAATGTTTACTCTGCACAACTACTTATCGGCAGTGGGCTCCTCCACATTTTCCACCATGCGCGTCATGATGGTGTTCAGGCGCGAAACGATGGAACGCGGATCTTCCAGCAAGCCGGCAGCGATAACGGCGTTGTCAAACATCTGCTCAACCAGGAGCCCGGCAGTTTCAACCTCTTCTGAATTGGGTGAAATGGAAAGGGTATACAACTTACGCACGATGGTGTGCTTTGGGTTGAAATGCATGTTATACTTGGGTGGGGCACCAGCCATCTGGCCAGTGATACGGTAAATCTTGCGCATCTGAGCTGATTCATGGTCAGCAATAACAGCAGGACTATCGCGCAGGCGTGTGGTGGATTTGACGACGCCAACGCGTCCCACAAGACGCTTGGAAATAAAGTCACTGAGAGCTTTCACCTGCGCCTCAGTGAGTTGTTTCTCAACCTTCACCTCCCCTTTATCGCCCTCGAGTTTAAGCTTGTTTTGGACGCTACCGTCAAGTGAAGCGTCAAACAGTTCAATGTTTTGCAGTTTATGCTTCGCATACGTGTCAAGGTGCTGCATAACAAAGTCATCAATAGGTTCTGTGCAGACGAGCACCTCGAGGTCGTGCTCCTTGTACTGTTCGTAGTAGGGAGATTCGAGCGCCATCTCCTTTGAAGGAGCGTTGATGTAATAAATGTGAGTTTGGTTTGCCACCATGCGGTCGCGGTATTCGTCAAGTGACACGTAGGGGTAGTCGATGTCTGACTTGGTTGTTTCAAACCTCAAAAGCTTCGCCAGCTCCATCTTGTGAACCTGGTCGGTACAAACTCCCTCCTTCAGGAAAGGACCGTACTCCTTTATAAAACGTTCGTACTTTTGCCTGTCTTGCTTCGCCTCCTCCTCCATCCAACGGATAACGCGCTTGGTCAGCACCGTTGAGAGCCGGCGCATCATGCTACCATCCTGGGTATGTTCACGTGATACGTTGAGCGGAATAGACTCTGTGTCAACCGCACCCTTGATGAAGCGGAGCCACTCGGGCAGAATTCCCTTCGCCTTCGATTGGATGAGTACTCGGCGGCAGTAGAGATTGACACCACTTTCCATACGGCCACCACCGTACTTCTCCGTGTGAGACTGAGGCACGTACAAAAGAGCACGAATAGAAAGTGGAGCGTCCACGGCGTAATGCAGGCGGAACATCGGACTATCGTACGCACCGGAGATGAATTTGTAGAAATCAATGTGCTCCTCATTTGTGACGGAGTTCTTATCCTTCATCCACAGTGCCTCCACTGTGTTCACCTTTCCACCGTTGAGTGTAATTTCGTAGGAGACAAAGTTACTGTACCGTTTCAACACGCGCTCACACACCTGCGGTGTGCAAAAGGAGAGCTCCGTGTCCTTCACATCGAGGACAATTTTCGTGCCCTTGTCAACACCCTCGCACTCCGCAATCTTAAATGTTCCTGTACCATCTGACTCCCACACGTAACCCTTACTCCCCTTCTTCACGCTCCGGCTGTACACCTTGACATTTCGAGCCACCATGAAGGCAGCGTAGAAACCAACGCCAAACTGACCAATGATCTTTTCGGCCGCACCACTGCTGCTCTCGCCTTGACTCTGCAACTCACGAACAAATGCCTTTGAGCCCGAGCCAGCAATGGTACCAAGGTTCTCCGCTAGTTCCTCCCGAGTCATACCAATGCCAGTGTCACGTATGACGAATCGGCTCTTGCTTTGATTGCATGTGATGGAAATAATGGGAGCCTCATCACCTTCCTCGCGTGGGTACTCTTCCGGTTTGCTCAACTCCATCAGGTGGCGCTTCTCCAGAGCATCGCTTGCATTCGATACGAGTTCACGTATGAACACCTCCTTCTCCGTGTACAAACTGCAAGCAACAATGTCCAGAAGCTGACGGGTTTCTGTTTTGAAGCCCATCTCTTCCGCACTGCCGACAACTTTCTCGCTGTCCTCGTTTGCCTTTACCCCACCGGCGCTGCCTTCATCGGCACTTTCCCCTGCATTGCCCTTTAGATCAGGTACAGGGTCAATAACAATATCTTCATCGGCATTGTCAGCTGCTTCGGGCACCTTCTCGCCCGCCTGTGTGGAGCAGAAACGTACTGAGCCTTGCATTGGTCCAATACCGGCATTTCGGTTACCATCGGTTGAAACGGGCGTGCAAATTCCTCTTAGAGACACCGAAGCGGTAGTCGCGGTACAGCGAGCCACAACGGTAGACGTTAGAGCTTGTCGGTTTACCCTCTGACAAACACGACGCATCATCGTTCTCTTTACCGGGTTGCGAGTCTTCTTCCTTTTTATGCCTTACCTCGTTACTGTCGTATACCTTTTTTTTTCAACTATTGGGTGAACTCTAACGATCAGAAGCAGAGTAACGCACTTTAACTGTTAATATGTGATATCACTTTCTCCCCTGCTTTTACTGTTTTCCGGGTTGATTAGCTCGTTTTATTGTTTCTTACCTGCTGGTTTTTGTTACTTTCAACTACCCGAAGTAAGTATGGGCACCTTCAGTGATCTTGATGTCATTCAAACAAGTTTAAGGAAAGAACACATAAACGAAGCAAAGAGACCGGTAAAAGTGATGCGAAGTCAGAAAATCGCAGCCCACGGCCGAGCCAAACAATTCAGAGCAAATGAGAAAAGAATTTCCATTCTTTGGCGGCATTAATACTTTTAACAGCATCAGTGAAGGGGAACCATCGAATAGAGTAAGACAGAAAAAAATTTCTGACCACGGGGTGCAAGCAGCGGCAAAACGAACCGGTAATAGTGATGGCAGCGGAGGCCCCAAATACGCACAAAGTTAACTCCCTTTTCAGAGGTAACGAAGGCGTGTAGGCAGCATTGCCCAAGGTTACTACATGTACTTTTTCCTTCATTTTGTTTCTTATCTCTCCCCTCATCCACTCTTTTCGTATTGCCGCATATTTCCCATCTTCGGTGACTATAGCAGCACAAAGAAACAACACCATCTAACGCTCGTCATTAAGACTCCTCTTTTAGCGAGATGGTGTGGCTGGCTTTATGATGGGGAAGGCCAGAGGCGGTGGCACTCTAGAAACCGGCAGTTGCTCATCAACCATATTCGTAACGTCAGGAAGTAGTGACTGTCTAATGATTTGTGGTGGTGGTTGCTGCTGATAACTTGCTTGACTGAAGGGTAGTCCAAACTGTTGTTGTGTATGTTGCTGAGCCGAATAGGAAGGCACCGGAGGATCATGTGAAGTTGTTGCACATGATGGGTTTCCCTCCGCTGCAGGTATTGTCGCGACCGCTGCCACATCTTCCTGCCATTTGCGTGGTGAGACGGTGTTCATAAACAAACCGGCTGGGTTGGGAAGGGGGGCATGGAGCCCGTTGGGAATTCCTTCCATGGGAAAGAGTGGTGTGGGAGGCTGTTCATGAACCCCCTCAATCTCCTTAGGGAAAGCGGTACTGTTAGCCGCTGCGTGATATTTTTGCGGCGGTACGTGAACCCGCGACGGGAATTCAGGCAGCATCTGCGGAGCTTGCATTTCGGTAACAACTGGTGATGTGAATGGTGGTGGTGGTCCGTTCGGAGATCCGGTGGCTCCCGGCTTTGGGGGTGCCAATACGGTCGGAGCTGTTTTCCCTATGCGCAGCACCCCTCCTGTTGCCAGCACAAATGCGGTCACCGTCGGAAGGTTGCTACTGCTGTTGACGGAACAGCTGCTGTCATCCCCTGCGCTTGTTGCAGAAATACCTACGGTTCCAGTTACTCGTCCGTTATCAGCCAAACTTTTGGGTGGGCTGGGAATGAGGTGCAGCAGACCTGTAGCAAGGTTCATTCCTAAAGGAGCATATATATCGTTCCCGAAATCTACCAACACCTCCTTCACCTCAATGTTCACCGAGTCGTACACAAGAAGGAGTAACTGCCCAGCCGTTTGTAACCCTCTATCTTCCCGTGAGGCGCCAGTGGGTACAAAAGAATTACGTTGTAACCGCCGGAGTGCCGCAGACTGAGCGGTACGCCAAAGCTCCACCCTTGTATACAGATCATCTTCGTCTTTTATGAGTGCAGTGACGAGTTCATCTGCCTTCTGAATTCCTATTATATAGTCGCGTCCTTCCTTAATTTCTCCACATTTAGCCACCGGACTCCCGGGGATTACGTCAACAACATGCCAGCAGCGCTCCACGCACTTCTCTGCTTGACACCACTCGACGCTGCAGCCTAATAACCCACCACCTCCCCATGTACTGCTTGCGACACAGTGCACATCGCGGTAGTTGTGTATGTACAAGTTGTAGACGGTTAAAGTTATGGTTTCATCCCTTCGTCCGGCTACGTAATACTTGAATTTTTCTACCGACTCACCATCTACTTCCATCTGTTTCCCATCAACGGCAGTGATGATGTCGAAGAAAGGGATTAGTCCTGCGGAGTGGGAGGGGCTGTACGGCAACACACGAACGATTTGCAAACCTTCGATGTCTTTCAACGGTCGCTTGGCGTCGCTTTTCCCCTGTCCCATTTACTGCGTCTGTTGTGGTGTTGAAACACCATATAAAAGGAGGGAAAGAAACAGAACGTTAAAACATGAATGTAAATATACATTTATGTATTTATGCATAAACGCAGTCAGTGCACATATATGTAAATGGATTGAGGTCAAAGGAATTGAATCCCACCTCGCAAGAACATCAATAGTTTAAAGAGGATAGCATCGCAGCTCTCCAAGTAAATCGAAGCAGTACAGCATTCCCTTTTTCTTTTGAGAGTTAATGACCTCAAAGGGGCTTTAACCGAATAGAGTCGAGGTAATATAGAAAACAATAGCGAGGCACGAAGGGTTGCAATCCGTTTGTCACATAGCATTTTTTAAAGAAGAAAAAACTAATAATAATGAAACTGTGAAACTGATGGCAAGTCTTTTTTTTTTTTGTTGCCTCCGCTATCACGGCTCCATCGATCTCCCCTCCTCTTCGCCACTTAATTCCCACCACCACCAGCGGTCTCCGCCGTTACATTCATTCATGGAATAAATTCCACCAGCACTCGCTTCTGTATCTCACTGCGAAAACAACACGCGCGAAACGCACAAAAAAGGGAGGTTGCATATATTGCGCACAGGACGCACTCCACACTCACACACAATTCATCCCATCAATTAAACCGGTGCTGGTGGCAAAACAAAGAAAATGTATTCACAAAGCTTAGCGTTGGGTTACATGCTGTTATAGTCACACTTCAAAAAACTGCAAAGCATTGTTACATGTTCCCTTTTTATGGATCCCCTTCACGAAACTTATTTAATGCCCATACACATAATACGCTACCTTCAACTTTCTTCACTGTATGGTTTAGTAATGGTACTAACTGTTTCTCAGTCTTCTTTGCTTTTTTTTTCTGTTTTCGTTACATGTCTGCCATTCCTCCGCTCGCTCTCCTTCAATTACTCGCCTGATCCCTCTTTTATGCATTTTTGTTATCGTTTTTTCTTATTATTTATTTTTTTTGTGATTCCTTTAATCGGTTTCTCTGCTGTCAGAACTTTGGCGCATATGTTTTTAATTTCTTATTTCCTTCGTTTTCTTTTTTTGGTTCTGGATTTTCTTTCCACTGAGCTCTCTCCTGAGTAGCCAGTCTAAAAAAAAAAAATACCTTCACTAGGATGAGTACGGAACATAGCGCACACCCTTCTTCATTATAAATGTAGAAAGTCACGTATAACCCAACAAAAAAAAAGGAGGAAAGGTTCATGTTTATTACCACCACCTACTGGAGGGAATAAATCGATAGACAAACAGAAGCAGGTGTACGTGCTTATTTGCGTCCTACAACCTCAGTAAACTCCCATGATTTATCCTTCATGTGCACAATGCGTTTGTGAATGCAAGGGGAGAGAGAATAAGTAGCAATAATGAAAGAATAATGGGGTAAACAAATCTCCCTACCTCCCGGAATATTGTACTCATTAGGGCTTTGATTGCATCGTCATGAAGGGGTTCACAATGACGGGCGCTGGCGGTTCACAAACGTCCGCTGACTCTCCCATTTCAGATATTCCACTAACCTTTCCAAACGGTCGGAATTTCATAACATCGTTTGCTGCGTAGTACTTCAGCAACCGAAAAGTCTGCTTTTCAGCTATCTTTTTATCCTTGATTAGTTGCATGATTTCTCCAGCTTGCTCCAGCTCACGAGTTATCACTGCCTTCCGTCCCTCAACAATACGTCTGAGTTCTGCTTCCATTGGTTCATGATATTCCTTGTACAAGTCGTGAAATTCATCGGAGGACTCGGCGACTTCCTTCACATAGTTCTCACGGAACTTCTGCATGGCGGCAGCGAGGTGATCCTCGTATACAGGGCACGCATCAATCCAATGGTCCACAGCTTTCACCTTTGAAGACCGCTTTGCAAAGAGCCTGTTGAGAACCAATTGCCTTACAGTTTGCGCGATATCATCTTTGAGATCATTTTGTATGACAAGTTTGATGGGTGAAGCGCCGGGGTTTGGCTTGAAACCTTCACGAACGACACGGCTTCCAGACTTGAGAGATTTTGACATCTCCATCAAACGCTTTGTCGACCACAGCGCGAAAAGCACTTCATTCGCCTTAAGTGGGGAAACTACCTGCTCGAAATCCCGACCTTGTTGACTATGGCCACTACCAGTACTATTACTAGCGTTTTTGTTGTTGTTAACGGCAGATCCAAAACCAAAGACATTATTGCTGCTATTACTGCCATTTCCACTGACAGCATTATTGCTGTCCACCACGGGTGCCGCACCGAATCCAAAGTTGAACCCGCTAGCGGGTGCCACAGTGGTGGATGAACTGCTATTAGCTGTTGGTACTGCCGTACCAAAACCAAAAGCAATCGTCACACCACCGCTACCGGTTACATTGGCCCCGCTGTTGCCATTACTTGATGCCTGTGCGTTGCCGAAACCAAAGTCAAATCCACCAGTGGCGACGGGGGCTTTGGAGCTTTCCCCCGACGAAGCAGTGGCACCGCTGAAACCAAACTGTGCACTTGAGGCG
Source organism: Trypanosoma equiperdum (assembly GCF_001457755.1). Lineage (NCBI taxonomy): Eukaryota > Euglenozoa > Kinetoplastea > Trypanosomatida > Trypanosomatidae > Trypanosoma > Trypanosoma equiperdum. The sequence continues at coordinate 23,263 of NW_027124904.1, read as the reverse complement.
GGATCTCTCTTCTGTAACAAGAATGCGTTAATGTTTGCACCGTCATCTCTCACTACGCGCTTCCAGTACATATTTTGTCCTTCTATAGGCAAAATGCGCTCTGGTGCATTATCTTCCAAATCACTGAAAGGCAGGTGCTGCTTCACGATGTAGTGCGCCGGTGCCAATGTTGGTTGACTGGCTTCTGCAATAACCACGCAGTCGACCGTTACGCCGTCGAGCCCACCTTCAACAAGGAGGTCCTCTTCACGAATTTGCATGAACCAACGTGGGCTGCTTGCCGTCCTCGCTTCCAGTACAGCACGCAGTTTCGACCAGTCATACGGCCGCTCGCCCACATCGGCTTTCGTAAAAGTTTTGTGGGCCAGTTTTGTCGACAGCACCTCGCTGATCGTAAGAGGCGGGGCACCCGAGCGGTCATACAACGGATCATTTGCATCCAACCATTCCAGCAGTTGTGCCCGCTGGGTTTCAGCTTTCGCAACACGAGCCGCCGCAGCCGCAGCTCCTGCGGCGGTGGATGAACGGGCGGGTGAAGACTTCTTTGCCTTCCGGTTCACCATATCTTTCGATGTCTAAAGGTTAAATTCTTTAACCCTTCGTTATCCTTTGCTACTTTCGCTTCACTGCCTTGTCTTCTTTTCCTTTTTTAATACAGCTTCAAAATAATAATAATAATAATAACAATGAAACTAACTAATTGATGGCGCTTCCCCTTTCTCTTATGCACTCAGATTTGCAGACTGAGACACGTGGTAGGAAAAAAGTGTAGTGAATGTGATAGAAGGGCGCAGGTGAGTTATAAGGAAGAGATTATGCGGAAGCGATTGTGAATTAACGACAGTAATAATAACAGTAAGAGGAACGGAGGGAGTGATAGTAAACAAATTAACAAGATAAGTTATCCGAGACTCCTCTCCACCAGGAACCCTTTACAACAGGAAAGTAAAGAATTAATCACCGTCCCTTCCCCCCTCCTAGAGGGCTGCACGCTGTAACGTACAAGGCAGTGGCTATATGTTTAAAAAAAAACTAATAAGACATTAACGATATCAACAGCACAACCTACACAGGTTGCCGAGAAATCACTACTTGTTCCCGGTATAATTTTACTTCGTGTATCGTATGCTTCACTAGTACTGCCATCAGCTGTCTTTCCAGTACAGTTGGTTAACTGCATTCTTCCCCATATTTATGTTAATTTCCACCTAGTAATTCCCACCACAGTCAACTTCACATTACCCAGCCAATGCATGCTGACTCAAAAAGTGAAATGCATGCCACATGCGGTCAAGGGTTGAGAGTCGCTGTTGCCTTGTGGACCATACGCTCTCGAGACGGTCAAGATCCTCCAAGTATTGTTTTAGGTGATGGTACCGTGGGTAATATTCCATAGCAATACGTCGCATGTGATGCGTCAGTAGGAGGAGCATGCCTTGATCATAATCACTCAAATATGTACTGTGGTAGTAACGAGAAGGATTGACTAAAGAAACTTCCTCCAAGTTGGTTGAGACCGGACTCTCATCGCTCCGAAATTCAGGGAGTTTCAGCTGCACATCTTTGACGTAGTGGTCGCGATAATTGTGGTGGGGGTGCTCGCAGTTGGCCCCTGAAATCTCGCCCATTTCAGGGAATGTAACGAGATGGTGGACGGCCCACCAACAAAGTTTCAGGTGCAAAATCACTGGTCTGCGCTTCACCCGCCTGTTCTGAAGTGACAGTTGCAGTATGCCACCAAGGAATGTGATGACGGGAATCATTGCCATCACTCTGAAGTTAAGGTCATTTTCCTCGAGTATTTCACCTGTTACGTTTATAACGCGGTTTACCTCAAGCTGCTTGCAGGCTAGTTGAACAAGTATAAGACGCGGAAGGTTTCCGAATAGAACACTGCGGATAGGTCGTTTGATGGCCGACTCAAAGTCCCGATTAATCGTTAGGTACCCCTCATCATCAGTCATGACACCCATGCGAAGGCTCTGTAGTGTATCGCGATGTAATTGTTCAAGGTGATTGGCGTCGCTCATGTCTGGTGAGCAATCTTTACAGTAGTCGCTTATGATATTGGCTACCGACTTCATTTCTTCCTCAAGTGCGCGGCGCCTCTCCAACACGCCTGGGCGACTGCCTAACAAACTCCTACGAACTTCCTGCAGCGGCCACACGACGTAATTTGACACCATCCATCGGAGTGTTGCTCGTGCCGATGAGCACACCTGTAGAAGTTTACGAGCGCCACCGGCAGCAAGCCACGCTACCGAGGGAATAACAACAAAAATGAAGAAAGCAACTGGGCGCCACCTTCGCCCTCGAGGCGGCATGTGTCCCTTATCAGCTCCCTCCTCCAGCTTCGAAACATTTAGTTGTAGTGAATACGCTGTCACATAAAACAAATTAAGTACTTCATGCAGTGAAGTCGCACCACCTTCCGGAAATGATTGTGGATCCCTCGCAGATCCACCAGATACGTCTTCGGGTGGAACCAAAACGTGCAGCGAACCTTTTAGTTGCCACACTGCCCTTGTCACTGCGGTTCGTACCCGTGACAGCACACGTTGCCGCGCCTCTTCGTGTTGTGCGTCAGTTAACACAGGAAACCACGAATCATCATTCCCCACAGCGGCAATGGATGAATTCGCACGATCGAGTATGTTATGTAGCGTTCCAATACCGCACACAACACTACGCATCATCCGATGCAAAAAAGCTCCATGTGTATTCGCCATCAAAGCTATCTGTAGCATATATCTCCCCCAACCTGTGTACAATATACCATAACACTGTTGCCGCAACCACTGCCAACCACTAAGTGATAAGTGAAAAGAAGCCCGTGCCGAGTGTTTCTCTGCCCAGACCCAGTACTGTGCATATGCAGAAATGCACTCATGAAGAGCAACAAGTCTTTGCATGACAATAACTGTACAGTAGCGTACCCACACACTGAGTTGCAGCCAAGCGATAAGTTCCCTTTCCGCAATAGCTTGAGGGTCCTTAACATTCTCTTCACCAAAAACCTCCACGAGCGTTGGTGACGCTCCATTTAGAAACCGCAGCCGGTCCCCCACTGGTGATGTGTTGAGCTCACGCAAAAGTAACACCAAATCTTCCAGTGAACGTAACTGTTTGGCGGGCGCCTCCAATTCACTGAGAATTCCCGGTCGTTCAGTTAGCAGTTTCGTTACGGTGGGATTTCGACTAATGTGAAGTAATGCCTCCCGAGAGCGACTTGCCAGTGCCGTGGCAAATGAAGAGGGGAAGTTGCGCCGTTTCCTCGCCAGTAGATCAGTTACTGTAAAACTCCATCCCAGTTGGGAGCCATCTTCGCAGAACATATCGCACGAAACGGAGGATGAACTGAAAAATAGATAGATAGAGAGAGAGAGAGAAAGACAGAGAGAAAAAAAAAGAGAAGTAAAGGTTACAAAAAAAAAAAATAGAGCAAGTTCATAAAACAAACTCAATTGGGTTACGTGCTCATACGCCTTTCCCCCTCCCCCCCCAAACACACACACACACACACACACACATACGCACGCTGAAAGAAAAGAAGGAAGGGAGGGAAGGACGTATGAAGGCACAAACAAGCAACCCGAGAAACAGTAACAAACAGAGATGGCGCGAGGTTACCGTTGCGTAAAAAAGAAAACGCTGAAAACTGTGTAAAAATAAAAAGAAAAAGAAAAGAAAAAAAGAAGGGGGAAAACTACACATACATTGGACAATCATGTGACATGTGGAACCATATGCCACTTCCATGACTCGGTAGCAACCCCGAAAAACAAAACAATATGCGGTTTGTTAATTGCTTATCAGTATTTTCATTTGTAAAAAAGAAAAAAATTAAAAAATTATGATACTAATAAATATATTAATTATGATAATAATTATGATCATTATAAATAAGTAAGAAAACAAAACTGTTGTGATTCTGCGGTAAAAAAAAAAAGACTATTATTTTACCCTTTCCCACTCAATCACTCCATCGGCTGGAAAAGATATATATATATATATTTTTTCTTCTGTTTATATAATGGAAAAATAATAATGGTACCAAACAAAACAATATCAAAAACAAAAACAAAATGGAACGGGGAGGAAAGATAAAGTATTTTCAGGAGGTAAACCTCATTTACCTTCTATATACGGTCTCTCACTCTGCATTTTGTTTTATTTTTCTTTAGGTGGGCGAACAGAACAAAAAAGAAACAAAACGACCAAATAGAAGTAAAAAAAAAATTATAGCCACGCCCACACTTCCTCACAACTTTGAAGAAGAACGTAGCCGTTTTCTTCTTTTTATCTATTTATTCTGCTCTTCTTTTTTTTTAAAAAAAAACTAAAGAAAACTTAAATGTTTCTTTCTTCGCTCCTCTTTTTTTTTAAATTATTATTAAACATTATTTGAGCTATTTTCTCCTCTTTTTTTTATCCCCTCTTTTCACTTCCTCCGAACAAAACAACAAAACAAAAAAAGACGAGGAGCAATACTAAAAACAAAGCAGTGTATAAAAAAAAACAAATAAAATAGAAGTAAAATCAGGAGGAAATACAAATAATAAATAATCTAAAGTATTTTAGCGTACCGAAAGAAATAGAGGAAGAAAAAGAAACGAAAGGCGAGGGAATGAAGGAGGATTATGGAGGGGGAAATAAATTAAAGAAAAAGCAGAAATAAGAACAAAATTCATTTCAAAAAAAAAAAAAATGCGAGCGACAGCGAGTGATAGAAACGAATATACGAAAAAAAAACAAGCAAATAAAATAAACAAGTAGTGGCAATAGCAGTAATAAGAAAGACAACTCGCAAAACTTCAAATGGCAAGAAGAACATATATATATATATATTATATACATGTACACTTCCACTAGTCATCATCATTATCATCATTTCCTTTACTTACAGCTGCACATTTTTCCTAATTTCATTCAAACTATTTATTTACACCGTCACTACTGCCTTACACTATTTTCTTTAATTATTATTTTATGCTCGTTTTTTTTTCCTTCTCACCTCCCTTCCCCATATGACGGAGATACGCCACGCTTACAAACGCATAATACATAAATCATCAAATATATGTATATATGCATAAATGTATACACATGACGTTCGAAATATATGTGTGTCTTATCTTTCGTACCTTTTTTTCCTTTTTCTTCTCCCCGTACGTTTAAATCTTCATCTTATTTTGATCCATTTGAACACTTTTTTTCAATTGTTTTGACAGTTACCGTATGTATATATATAATAATTATAATTGTTTTTATCCTTTGCATCTCCGCTGCCTTTTCTGTTTCCTCCTTCCTTTGTTTTTTTTTCTGTGTTTTGCTTTCTTCCTCCTTTTTTTTTTGCCTTTTCCTTTCTTTTTTTTTTTCATCGTTTCACTTTACACATACCGCATACGAAACAACTCACCGTCAAATCTTTGATCTCGTTTATACAAAGTTCATTTATTGGTTTCGACATATTTCGCTGTGCCATCAAAGCTCCCTCCTTCCACTATCTTTTAATTTTGTCCCCTTTTTTCTTTTTTTTTTTGGTTTCTTAAAGTTATTGTTTTTGTTGTTTGTAACATCCACTTCCATTTGGTTGACCTTTCACCCGACTTCCTTCTCCCATCACGAAAATTTGATCTTCTCATATTTTTTTAAAAAATCCCCCACCTCACCAACCTGCCACTTTTCCCCAGATTTAATTTATTTATTTAATCATGTTATTTTTTTTTTCTTTGATGTGTGTGTTATTTCCGTTATATAAAGCCTAGCAGTTATGCTTCCTTTAGTAGAAGCATAACACACGCACACACAATATATATATTTATATATAACATTATATTATATTAGCGGAGCACATGAGCTGAATGCATGTGGGAAGTCACCGATAGGAAGATGCTTATACCAAGAAATAAATAAAAAACGAACAAATAAATAAAAAAAACAAAAAGAAAAGAAAAGAAAACCCAAACGGCATGGGGAAAAGTGGTAATCAAGTTGCAGGTGGTACGGCATGAAGAGAAAAATAAGTGCGAATGAAAAAGAAACACAACCAAAACCGCATTAAAGGAAAAGGTAAATATAACACAAAAACGAAAGAGGACCAAAAAAGAAGGAAAAGTTTCCTTTTTTTTTCTTTTTGTACGAAGAGACCAGAAGGAGAAAGGGAGTGCACACACACACACACTATATATATATATATATATATATATGTGATCGCGGGATTCCGTAGCGAAACCAAACGCGTGAAGAATTGATGGAAAAGGGGGAAAATACAAAACTAGGATGAAAGAGAGTAAAAACGTCAAGCAACGAAAATAACCGAGGCCTTCTCACAAAAAAGAAGAAACCTGAAAAAGAAAAAAAAAAGAAACAATGGAGGAAAAGGAGTTTAATGGAGGAAATAAAAAGGAGGAAGAAGCGCGAATCATACGACCCCACAAATAAAAAAAAACAGAAAAAAAACACCCGTATGGGACAAAGCGATGACAGAAACAAGAATAAAAGTGACAAACATACATCACGTCACCGTGTACACTGCTGATTGTATATGAAAGGAGGCATCACCCCTAAAAGCTACGTGAGGGGCGCCAATGGCATCGTTATCACATTATCTGCATCAAATCCAACACCTGTCAGCTTCTTCACCTGGTCTACAGTTGTATCTTCCGCAATTTCTTTCAGCACCAAACGACCGTCAACGACATCAAATACAGCATATTCGGTAATGATGCGGCAAACGCAGTGTTTTCCCGTAACGGGAAGACGGCAGCGTTCGACAATCTTGGGATCCCCATTCTTGCTGCAATGTGTTGTCGTCACAACAACACGCGTGCCACATGAAACAAGATCCATAGCACCGCCAGGACCCTTGACGAGTTTACCAGGAATCATGAAGTTGGCGAGATCACCGTTGGCAGCCACCTCTAATGCGCCAAGCATCGTAAGGTCCATGTGACCACCGCGTATCATCGCAAAGGATGTGGCGCTGTCGAAGAGGGCGGAGCCCGCGAGATATGAAATGGTTTGCTTTCCAGCATTGATCCAGTCAGCATCCACTTTATCCTCTGTTGGAAAAGGTCCCATGCCAATGAGTCCATTTTCCGATTGCAGCACAACGTTAACGCCAGCAGGAATGTAATTGGATGACTCCGTTGGGATGCCGATACCGAGATTGACGTACATTCCGTTGGCAAATTCGAGGGCGGCACGGCGGGCGATACGCTGACGCACCTCCTCGCCACGTGTGGATGCTTTGGTTGGTTTGTTGCCCGCTCCGTCATGTCTTGTCACAGTGCGGTGTTCAATCAACGTCTGGTACCGTTCTGGAACCACAACACGATCAACATATACACCCGGAAGGTGAACCTCATCGGGATCAATATCGCCGTTCTCTACGAGGTTTTCCACCTCCGCGATGACCGTTTGGCCACACTGTCCCACGGGAACATTGAAGTTGCGTGCCGTACCGCGAAAGACAAGGTTGCCGCAGCGGTCCCCCTTCCACGCTTTGACGATAGAAAAGTCTGTCTTAATTGCATTTTCCAAGCAGTAGAGACGGCCGCCAAAGAAGCGAGTCTCGCGTGGGGTGGATTCCTTCAAGACACCTCCATTTTTATCGTACTTTGTAATCTGCCCTCCAGTTTGCAGTACTGTACCAACGGCGGTTGGGGTGTAAAATGCGGGGATGCCTGCACCACCTGCACGCATGCGCTCAGCAAGACTTCCTTGGGGGCAGAATTCCAGCTCCACATCACCTTCCAGGTATTGCCTCGCGAATATTTTGTTGTTTCCAACGTAACTTACGATCATCTTGTTGATTTGTTTGTTTTCGAAGAGAACCCCTATACCGTATCCGTCAACACCGGCACCGTCACTATAAATAATGAGGTCTCGCACGCCCATCTTTTTGATCTCTTGCATTATGGCATGCGGCATTCCGCCTGTTCCAAACCCACCAACGGCAAGTGTCGCACCATTTTTTATATCCTGCACCGCACTTGACAGCGACATCACCTTATCAAGCCCGATTCTGAAAAAATTTGTTCGGCGGAGCATTTTCTTGATAATATTACTTTCTTGTTTGTCTGCTTTCCTTTTCTTACTCTGTCTTCGCTTCTTTTGTTTTTTTTCCTTGCATTTTTATATGATCAAAGAATTTCAACACCAAGAATGAGAAGGAGAGGGGGGAAATTATACTTGCTAATACCAAGAAAGACATCCCGCTCGGCCAATGCACGAGTCGTTGAAAACGCTTTTAACCCAGTAGAATAATAAGAAAAAAAAACGAAAGATAACTCACTTAATTTTCTTACATTGGACTCCACGTATATTAACGAATATGTGGAAAGTGTTATTAATGACACAAGCTGTCAGAAAGTTAAACCGCCACATTCCTATTTTCCTTCGTTGGGCATACGCGTGAGCTTCGCTTCCCAAAACGCTTCGATAAAAAAAGAAGAAAAAAAAAGTAGCCCAACAGCAATTAAACACCTCGACATGATAGTTGAGGTAAGATGTGTCACAAATCCCAGTTCCCTTCATTATCCATATTCCGCAACATGAAGTGGTCTAAGCGTTAATGTCACCTTATATAAACTTGCACACACGCATATGAGTATGAAATAAAGTGAAACCGCCAACCGCTCAGAAGGGGGGGGAAAAAAAACTATATATCATGCGTTGAGGGGGTGCGAGTGAGTGAGTGAGTAAAAAAAAAAATGTGATCTAGTGTCTAAGAGATAACGGTAACATAAAGTCTCGTGCCGCCAGAACCGGCATCTAACGCAAGTAAAGCCATTTCTTTCGTCATATGTAACTTACGTATCTCATATTTCGGCCCGCTTGGATTTTCTTCCGTAGGTTCTTATTTGTTCTTTCTATTGTTGAACCAAACTTTACAGGCCCGCATTGTTCATTTAGGTGGAAATCGCCGCGACTGTCCTGGCGCTCTCGGTCGCAGCATGGCGACCATGTGCGCAATATTCGCCGACGTTCCGTCATGCAAGTTTCAGAGTATAGGCGGTAGTGAACAAGCGAAAAAAAAAAAGAACAGTGCTGTTAGTGTGAACAGAAAACAAATAAAAATGAAAAGTAATAAAGCGACACGCTGAATAAGTCGCACACAAACATGCATTTACGCATACCATCTACTATATGTGCATATTTGTGTGGTCATGTTGTGAAGGGTGAAAATATATCTAGCCCAGAAGTACGTAGCTCCAGAGTCACTTGGAGGTGCCTGTGTGTGTATGTATGTAGAATACGGAATAATTACTGTTGAATTATTGCAACACGGCATAGTGGGGTGCCAAACGAATCACGCTCGTGCAACACCAACCGCCTTTGTGGTGGCTCCGGCTGCCAATGGGGGCTCGCAACTGCCTGCTCGGGTTGTGGAGAAGTCATCAATGAGGGCAGCACCGCTGATGTTGTCGTGATTGTCTTTCCAGGTGTTGCATGGGGTTGCACCGCTGGGCTGGTGTCATTACGACCGCAGCGGTGAGTCTCATTGCGTGTGCAGAATGTTTCCCGCTCCACCGTTCCACATGGGGTTGAACCGTGGGCAGAAGGTGATGATGTGAGTCCACATGATGCGAGTGAACTCTGAGTGGAGTCCCACATATCCGTTAGTTTGTTCACAACAGCAGTCTCAAAACGGTCGATGGCTTGCATGATAGAATGGGTGTTGGCTGCCGCTTGCTCCATATTATTCTCCAAGAGACGGCAAAAATTGTTCATAACCCGAGCAAGTTCCTCAAGAAGTGCAGTCGCAACCAATGATTCGGACCGCACTTCCGCGCGACGTGATGCAAGAGGCAACCGAAGTTTTTCACGTTGCTCGTTTGAGCGCGGTGCCCACCCATTCTCAGGCACCCCGTGTATCGGCAAGGCAATGACTCCACAAGGTTCATTACTATTTAAGCAGGTCTTGTTGCTTGAGTCCACCACTGTATCCACTGAGCCGGCTACTCCAGAACAATTGTCGTCTCTGTGCCAGTCGTCTGGCCGCAGTCTCTCCACCTGTGCCTCAATCTTCAAAGCAACTGAACGCATGGACTGAATAAACGGCTCGTTCAACGTGATGCCTCTGTGTACGCGCTGTCTGATATCACTCGCAGTTGTGCGAATGAAATCGCATACACCCTGCCGCGCATCCTCCAGAGAGTCAGCAGCACGGTTCAGCGATGACAAACTAGTAACCCTTGCTTCTGCTCTCACTACATCATCCTTGAGAGCTGCCACCTCTAGTTGTGACAGTCGTAATTCCTGAAGAGTCCGCACGTGCTCTTGGCTCAGGCTCACTAACTTTTCGCGTAATCCCTCTAAGTTTTCTGTGGGGTCTTGAATTTGCCTCACACGATACTTCAACATCGCAGATACTTCTCTATCACAACTCTCCACACGACGCTCGGCATTGCGGAGAGCAAGAAGTACAGTGGCATGCCTCGCCTCTATTTCCTCAACGCACACGCATAGCACATCCTTCAGAGCCCGTTTTGTTAATTCATGTTTTCTAGCTTTCTCACGACGTCTCAACTCCAGGGCATCAGCCAGTCTCATCTGCAACGCAGAAGCCGTTAAGAGAGTGGCGTTCGACAAGTTAACGAAAGGTGCAGCCGCACCACCGCTCATCTTTTGTTCGTCGCTACTAATTGATTCCGTCTCCCCGCTGGCTCCGCTGCAATTAATTCCACGAATGCAGCCTTCCCCGTCGGCATTGCTGATTGTACCTCCAGCTGTGGCTGCACCGACGGATCTTAAGGCTTCGTGAAGCCCTTTTAACAGGTCTTCTTTTGTTATTAGTGGTGAGTCATCTTTAGTGCTAGTGGTGGATGTTTCCTCTCTGTCAGTGCGCAGTAGTTCAAGCAACCGCTCGAAGTACAAGTGGTACAACACATGGCCTTCCTCCGCTACAATTAAGCGCTGTCGCAAGACTTCCTCACGTTGCACAGAATTAGCAAGCCGACAACGTTCCACACGTAAAAGTTCCCGAAGTTCATCCGCCTCTTCCACAGCAAAGCGACCAAATATGGAGGAGGATACGCCCCTCTGAATTGGGGGAACGCCACCGTGCGTATGATACGGCAACGTCTCAATTCCTCTAACGCCTACATCATTACATCCATCCGCCGCTGCCGTCGTCCCAACGTTGCATGTCATTTCTGCGAAACTGGCAACAACTGTAGAGGAGCAACTGATGACTGCTTCAGCAGCAGGACAAAAACTAGAAGACACACACAAGTATAAATGAAAGAAACTGAGTACCGTTAAACGGAACGACGCTGCCGGTAACTCCACAATGATTTCTTCCACTCTGTCCTCTAAGGACTCCAGAACAGTCTTTGTTGTTTTGTTTTGTTTTGTTTTGCTCACGCTTCGTTTGATGCAGTACACGCGTGAGGTGTTCTCACCACAACTTTGTTTGTCTATTTATTCCCGTGTCGTCCTTTTCACTTTGCCTTCCCACGTCGCAAAACTGTTAACACTGTTGCTGTGAGTTGCCAGAGGCACTACAATGGACGACCAGCGCCCACTGAATTTGAAGGTCAAAGCCCGGTGCTGTCAGGCAACCCCTCAAACAATAATAATAATTATTAGCAATTCACAAGAGGAGACGCAGGAAAATTTTAAGAGAGGCAACGAAAACACAAACAAAAAACAAAAGAACACAGGAGTGCGAAAGAACTTAAAGAAACGCACAGGAGTTTTTACAGCACAAACTTTATTAGGTACACAGGTTTCTCTCCTTTTTTCCAGTGCTCGACTGTACTCTCTCAGCCCTCTGACACGCGCTAATCAGCATGAAGTCGAAGGAATAGGTGAAGTATCAACAAAATAAAAAGAAGGGTGAAAGAAAAAATAATAATAATAATAATAGGGTCAAAGGTGGTGGTCGAACAGTTGGAATGTGATGTGAAGGAAATATGTGAATCAAAGAAGGAATTAAAAGGCCGGTTGCGACCCGCCACTTAATTTCCCCAACTTTCATCCACCTCCTTTCGGACATTGTCATTCGCTGTAGAAGCGGCATACACGCGAATGCTCTTTTATTAAGTGGATCTCTATAAAAGACTAATGCCGCAGCATTTCGTCTCTAACAAACAGTTACCTCATAATCAATGCATGAGCCATCACAAAAGAGGAAGGTCAGGGGGGAAGAGAAGGAAAGAAGGAAGTGGACAATATCTCACGTCACACACAAAAAGCAAAAAAAAAAGGTGTCAATATTGTTCCGATCATTGCGTCGTTACAAACCACTTTCGTCACATTCCACTCTCCTATTCATTCGCTTCTCTTCCCCTCCACAATTTCATTTGTGTATTCATTCGTTTCGTTTTAATAATGTTACTTCATCACCTTCAATGTGGAACTTTACTGTCTCTCTGTTCCAACAGTGTTTACCTCCACATTATACGATGAACAAAAAAAACTAAAAGTTATGTGTTGTGATCTACTCGTTACCCATTTGAATATGAGCAAACAAATACATGTAAATGTATAAAAGTGTGTGCGTGAATCTATGTTTTTCAGCGCCCGCCAGCGAGGGAGTGAAGGTGCAACATCTCCGCTAAGTGTGCAGTAGATTCTCGCCCCTCCACAACAACTGCGTCCCGTCTAACGAAATCCCGGAGCGGGGGTACAAGAAATTCTTCTGTGTCAGTTACGCAGTCATTCCAACGAACAACGGGAATAAGTGGCGTAAGTCCAGCCGTGATGGGACCCTCGTGAGCGAACACCACAATAAAGGAATGTTCTGCTTGTTGTTGTTGCTGCTGATGTTGCTGCTGTTGTTGTTGTTGCTCTGGAGCAGCAGTAAACCGAGGAATGTAACATGACAGGAGTACAGGCCGCACATCACGTGTGTACTTCCCAAGCCCGCGCTCAACAGTCAAGGTGTAGAGCAGTCTCTCAACTAATACACCGAGACGAAATGGACAACCGAAAGTCTCCAATGCGGTTGATGTGTTCGTCGGGTCGGCAGGTTGTGTATAATGAATCCCTTTGGTGCTTTGCATCATTCCGGGTTGCATTAGTGCACTTGTAGCCGTTGCCACCGACTCATGTAGAGCCTGAGCCTCTTTTACAGCTGCTCCAAATGCTGGAGAATTGGGGTCAGCGTCTATTATGTCGTGGGCGCGCCAGAATTGTTCACGGCGGAACTCCCTCAACTTTTCCTTCATGGTAGTTTCATCCTTCGACGTGGTGTATATGGTGCTTGGTGGCGCGGCCGATAGCAATGCTGTGAACAGTGTGCAAATATCAAACGTAGATACTTCGACACTGTAACCTGTTGTGCGCGCCACGCATTGAATTTGTATCGGGGTTTTAATAAAACTACCCCGCGTGCGCAGCAGTTGCTTGAGTTCGTTACGTACTAGTTGGCATGAGTCTTTTTTCACATCGTCTGGAAGCTCCCGCCATGGTTGTTGGGCAACCTTGGCTGACACACCGCAGCGAGCCAACAGCTGGCGGAGGGTTCCCAAACCCTCTTCCACGCGATGCAGGGAAAGTAGACCAGCAACAACGGGATGGAGCCACATGGCGTTCCACAATGAAAGGTGTCGCAGTAAGAAAAGTTGATCTTCTTCTAAACTAGAGAGCTGCATAGTGTTGCTAGATGAGACCTGTTTGTGGTACCGGTTGACTGTATCATTGGTTAGGTCGTCAAGAAGCCCGTGACGGATGCCTTTGCGCAGCTTCACTTCATTGTGGATTCGACGCATGTCTGTAATATACGTGCCATAATCCACCAGACGACGCTTAAATAAGTCACATACACCCAATGCAGCATGCCACAACACAGGTTCCTTAACACGATTCAACAGTATCGCCAAGTCGTACATCTCTAGCGCACAGCTCTTCCCAGCACACTCCGCAGCATAATACAGTCGTTCCAAATGTGCGGGAACATCTTCTCTCAACCAGTCGAGCCGCTCCTGACTTTGCGAGGGAGTCATCTCATCATCATCACCATACTCGTCGTCATTCTCATCATCGTCGTCGTCGTCGCTACTGCTTGCCTCATCGCTAACTTCATCTTCCTCAACATCCCCTTCAGCATGCTGACGGACTCTTCTACGGTGCATTTGGCGTCTACGGCGGCGTCGGCGACGTGCCTTCTCTTGCTCACGCTGAGTACGAAAGAAATCATCTACTTCCTCGTGAATTTTTTCTTGTCCCCATATCACTAATCGATCGCTGTCGCATGCACGTAAATTTTCCAATAGAAACGGTCGATATGAATCAAGAACCAAAACAATGTGCCGCTGCAAGTCGAAGAAAGAGAATAACGCCACTGAAGCACCAAGTCCAATGAGAAGAAATAATTCATCTACGGGTGCTGCATCGCCAACCTGCAGCTCTGCATCCTGAGCGAGGCTCGTGCGCTGAATAATATCCCGAGCCTCGGCATACTCGGCGATAGGATGGAGGTTGAAGGGAATGAAGCACGCCTTTAGCAGGGACGTGAGGGTGAGGGAGGCGGCAGCCGCATCAGCGTGATACGCGACGAAGAGATGGATAGGTTTACGGGTGATGTGGTAAAAACGATTGATACGATCCCACGGTGAAAGTGTATCAGCCATCAACCGCACGTGCGTCTGGGTACTGTAAATAAGTACAGTCTAATTAACTATATATAAATATATATACCTTGAGGGTGGGGAGAAAGGGTGTATGTCACACCTTACTTCTACCCTCTTTTGAAATTGTGTATATATTTTTTGCTTCTATGCTCTCTAATGATAAGGTTTACACGACTTTCAGCTCCACCTTACTTATACCTATTGTCAAGGGACACTGTGAAACACTCGATAACAGTAAAAGTGAATAAAATAGTCCGAGAAGACACAGTAACAAGGAATGATGGCAGAAAAAAAAAGTTTTAGTAATCACTTATACTCCGCGTCCGCATACGCTAAATTGTGGTTGCTAAGAATGTTGGTGAAGAAGAAAGGGACTTCTCCATCCTTACACGTAAAGTCACCTTAGCACGTAATCACGAGGTCAACAAAAGCTAACCGCACCTCTTCCTCTCATGCAAATGTAACTGCCTCGATTAGACACGCTAACCACCCCTCACTTCAACGGCAGTAGAGGTACCCCTGACATATTGTTTCCTGTACGAGCATAGGTGTCACCTTTAGAACAACTTCGTCAAGTTTGGCCCGACCCGAATCAAGAATCCCCCTCATAACGGGGTCGTCAAAAATGGAAGTATTGATTTCATGGGAGTCAATTCCCCTCCTTTGTTGCTCCTTCAGAACCGCGAGCACAATCTCGTGTCGTCGAAGATGCCACCGGCGCATCACCTGAAACATCGTAGCAGGTACAGTGTTCTTTAATAAGTAATCCCCATCTATACGTGCCATACGAAAGGCTTCCTGCATAGAGGGATCTTCCATAACCAATGAATCACATGCAAGAGATCCGGATGAAAGAACGCATTGTGCCGCTTCCATCCTCCTTATCCACAAAATGACCTCTTCCGTGTCCCAGTGTAATGGGTCCTCACGTGGCAGCTCGGAATCGCCGTGTGGTTCGCCCAACTGGCAGAATACGACCTGTGCGAGTGGCTCAGGAGGGTGCAATGTCCCGCGACGCTGGGGAACGTGCCCTTCATTTACAGTGTTGGCCGGAACGCCTCCCATTTGCTGCTGCTGCTGTTGATCAGAGGAGTATATGTTAACCCCGGTGTCGTGTTCTTGTTCGCATCCACTCCTACGCATGAACTGCGGAAGTGGCACATTGTCTGCATCTTCATCAGCATCATCATTGTCCTCAGCCTCTTCCCCGTCTGCCACTATTTCCGGATCTTCACTTTGGAGACCACAGGCGTTGTCGCAGTCATCTACCTCACTCAAACCTAGCTCCTTGGCTACATATTCATCGTAGCTGGAATAGTTTCTCTCAAGCACCTTCCTTCGCTCCCGCAGCTCCCGCATATGAAGTTCCTCCGCGCCGAGGGGATGTTGTGACGCCATTCCACAATCCTCAGAGCCGGAAGAGGCAGATGATCCGCTTTCATTCATTTTCTTTACGGACAGGCGACCAATCGTCGTAAAGCGAGACCACTCGGGGCCAAAATGAGCCATTCTCACTTCCTCACTGGCTGCAGCGTTAGCGAACGCATCCACATTTATATTACTCCACGCTCCATAGAAACCATCAACAGGATCATCAGATGCTGATTTCTCACCAAAGGGATCATCAGGTGATAAAGAACGGTGCTTCACAGCGCGTTGACTATGGCAAAGTGCGCAATCCCGTGAAGCAACGCTTTGGATATTATAAACGCCATTGCCCCTGTTGAGAGCCGTAAAATTGCGGTCACAACGGAACAGTCGCAAAGTCGCCCACATTCCCCTCATTAGTACCAGCTGAGTTTTTTCTTTTTTTTTTAAACCCCTTCTCTCTACTCACTGGCCCGGTGTTAGCCCTATACTCTTAATCGCCTTCACAAACACATGCACGCGTCTCCTCTCAACGGTATATGGAGGTATTTTGTGTGGTGAGAAAAGGCTGTGCGTTGCAGACGAATTGCAAATAGTTTGAGTGGTTTGACAGCGCACACACACACACACACACACACACACACACACACATTAAGAAGGAGAGGGGGGAAAACAAAGAGAATAAAAGAAATAAGCAAGAAGGATACGTTAAAGAGAAACGAAAAAAAAAAATGACACCCAATTTTTTACATCTATTTCCCACTAGAGTTTAGATGATGCTCAGTCTAATTCATCCACATCCCCTCGTATACAAAATAAAAACAAAGAAAGGCGTATAGTTGTCGCTCATTGGCACTACGTTGACATAATCTTTGTGACCCTACTCACAGACATTTGCACAAACTTCACTCCACTGCTCCTCTCCTCTCCCTGCTACACGAATGAAGGAGAAAAAAAGAAATAAGGAGCTGCGGACCGACGGAAGCGGTCAATGGGAGATTTAAAAAAAAAAATTAACGTAGCACCAGAAACCGTCACTCGAACTTATTAACACCTGCATAAATACAAGTAACAACAACAAGGAGTTCTTTCGTATCCCGAAACAACTTGGAAGGAGACCACATAGAGCATACCCATTTCCCTACCCTCTGGAAAAAAGGAACAGAAGATATCAGTAAAAAATTAAAATATGTAAACATACACAGCTAGGTAGAAATGTTACGGGTTAAAACATTGAGCGGCCGCATGTACCTTTACCCCTTTACCCCCCCCCCAATCAAAGCACGCGCACTCACGGATACCAAAACAGCAGTCTTTTTTTTTTTTAATTTCGTAGTATTGTTGTTTCAGAGCATTTCATAGATTATTCGGCGTCTGGTCTCTTTTGTTCAGTCCTCGGTCGGGAGGAGCTACGCGTGCCCATGATTACCGATATTACGACCATTGCAACCGTCACAGCGGTGCTTCAAAAGAAAACTACAACAACAACAACCATAATATAGATGAAAAAAAGCTTGAGAATTGGCAGACAAGCGAGAGTGAAGAATAATAAGGCGTAGAAGAAAGTGCATGAGCAAAACAAAAAAAAAACGCAAACACCCAATGCCAGTTCGCATTTGGGCAGAGCAGCACAAACACGCCCCTACTCGACTCCACCTTTGACTCTGCCTTCGCTGTAAAAAAAAAAGGTGGTGAAAAAAGAAAAGGTACAAGTGCTTAAATAGCAGTCCATCGTCACGTTGGTTTAGTTAATAACTGAATAGGCGTAGCATATTTTCAGCACTCTTGCCAATTGCATACACGTGTGTTTGCTACGCATCTGGACCCAGCTTTGCGCAGCCCCTTTCCACAAAATATAGCACGACCTATTACAATGCAACGTCATGTGTGCTACATATTAGGTATTCGCATGCGTATGTGCATGTTTACGCATAAGTCGATGTGAAACTTACACTTGCGCGTACTGCCAGTTGAAGTTACAACTTAGTGGTCCTTCCCCCTGGCGTTCCATTTTCCTGCGATGCGTACCCATTAGGGTGAGTGCGCTGAAACTTCCAGGATGTTTCCATGATGGCCTCGAGAGTGTCGTATTTTGGTTTCCAGCCCAGCACCTCCCGTGCCTTATCGCTGGCAGCCACAAGATACGCCGGGTCCCCCTCCCGACGGCCACACTCACGCACCGGAATCGGGTGCCCAGTAGTCTTGCGCGCCACTTCTATAACCTCACGCACGGAGTACCCCCGCGAAGTGCCAAGGTTAAACACAGAGAAGTACTTGGACTTGTCATTCGGTCCCAGTTTCTCCACGTAATCAAGAGCTAATATGTGAGCCGACGCAAGATCACACACGTGAACGTAGTCCCGTACACACGTGCCGTCGGGTGTAGGATAGTCTGTACCAAATATGGGCATTCTCTTGTCAGTTGACGCATCCTCGTGAATTGTTAATCTTTGATCCGGTGCGATGTCGCTCATTACCCTACCCAAGATTATAGGGATTAGATGCGTGGAGCCTTGGTAGTGCTCACCGATATCTCCATCCTCGTGCGCTCCACAGGCATTGAAGTAACGGAGGCAAATGCCTTTAATCCCGTATGCTTCCGCGCAATCCCTTATCATCCTCTCCGCAATAAGTTTCGACTCGCCATATGGACTTTCTGGGCTCTTTTTGGCGTTAATATCGATGGGTTCTGCGTTTGTGGACACGGAGCCCCTTGTTGGGTTGCCAAAAATGGCGGCACTACTGGAGAAGATGATTTTGTCGCACTTGTGTAACAACATCGCTTGAAGCAACCTTAGAATACCAACCACATTGTTGTCATAATACTTTAGTGGATCTCTCACACTCTCACCAACGGCAAGGAAAGCACACATGTGGACAACAGCATCGATAGGACCATGGCGAGTGAAAACGCCGTTAAGGAAGTCTTCGTTACGCACGTCTCCCACCTCCAGTGCGGCGTATCGATCCGCCCACGGCGGCTTCGGTCCATCACTTTGTTGCAACTTTCGCGCTACATTTTCCCTGGTTTCCACATGGTCGCTTTTCCCATGCGTCCCCACAAGCGAGTCAACGATGACAACACTGTGGTTCGTGTCGCGCAAAAGAGCCCGCACGAAGTGGCTTCCAATGTAACCTGCGCCTCCACAAACCAAAACGCGCATGGTAAAGAGGTTCTTTCCCCGTTACTAAATCCTTCTCCCTATATATACTTCTTTATGAAGAAAGGGAGCGTAGGTACCAAACAAGTCAGTTGAACTAGTTGTTTCAATCCCTTCGCGACCACTGCGGTGGATTTATTAACTTTCGACTTCTCCGAAAATAGGGCTTTATGTATGTATATGTATATATTCCCTTTGTCTACTGCTATATCAAAGTCGAGGTATTAATAATGCTAGCAAAGTGAGCATTATAAACAGCAGGAAAACAGTAACCGAAAGTCCACTTCAACAGACATGTACATATGTGCGTATGCACACTAATTCAAAAAATAAGGGACCAAGAAACAGTTCCAAACGGAACAAAGAAAAATTCTGTGAGAAAAGTGTCAACGAATCATGCTACGTACCACCAAATTGAATTGGCTCGCATGTATGCACTTGTCCGCGGTCACACACATTCACATAGTTCCACCACTACAGAATGCAGCAGGAAAAAGTGTACTCGGCCTCATATGGCTTCTCGAGGAAGTTGGAAAAAACACGTGGAAGTACATGCATACGCACAAAAACTCTCGGTTTCACTTTTTCCCACCTACGGAAGGTATGACAAAGTAGTAACTGTTTGGGTGGCGTGCAACAGCCACTTCCCTCGCCGGTAAGGGCCCTGCAAACGCGCCAGAAGCACGAGGGTCAGCAGCATTACCACCCATGCCATCGATGTTTAGTTGTATCAGCGAACTGGGATCACCGTGACAACGCAACACCGCGTTTTTTATATCTCTGTTTATCACACTACTATTTTTCACTCGGGTAAATACCGCATGGACACTGTTGTGCGCATTCACTAGGGTAGCTTCCGTGCAGAGAACGGGTATATGACCAACAAAACGGTCAGCAAGAATCTCCGCAACGCCGCTGAAGTACGTCATACCATTCCCCGTTGACTTGCCAAAGTATGCTACTGCTGATGGGGTAATATCACTCTCATCTGTTGATCCCGAGGTAGTACGAACTCTAATCATAGTATCATTGGCAAATATATGATATTTCGTACTGCAGAAACGTAGAAGCACGGCAGAGTTTGCTACATCACCCGACGAATGCGTGTGCCATACATCGCCAAGGACGGTTGTTGGTGGCGTCCTCACAAAATTACCATCGTTTGTGACAGCGTACACCGCGTTGTGCTCCTCTTCTGCGAAAGTATCAGAACATAGGAGGATCCTGAGTTGTTTCCATGGCCACTCAGAATGCGATGGTCCCCAATCAGAACGTGCTGCAGTAACACAGGGCGCAAACTCAGCAATAAATGGTTGTACATCACTGTCAGCGTCAACAACATGGATAATAGGGTTCACTTTCCGTTGAAGTGCCGAGGTGTTATCCGTCAAAAACTTGAACAACGTCATTACTGTCGAAGCGGTGGTGGTTTGGGGAAGTTTCACTCCCCTTTCCTTCAAATGCGGTAGCACACGCTGCTCGTAGTCCTCTCGCGCCCTCTGCCACAGTTCACACATCTCACGATGGCCGCTCTTCCAGCCATTCATTTGATGTTTCCTACAGCAGTACATTTCCACGCGGCATCTACCACAACGTAACAGTTTGTCACGGCGCCGTTGGCACCATGAACAAACCTCATTGTGTGTTGGTGGGGGCACAGGAGACACATCTCGTGGTAGTGTGTAGTTGCCATCCTTGCATGATATGATGTTCCTCGAGAGGAACTGAAAGGCCGCCGCGGCAGCAGCCCAATCGTGCTCGTTACGTGGTGAAGATTCCAAAACCTCCACATGTGGGGAGGCAATTGGCGTGTCTTTCACTACAGACCCTGTTGGCGTCCGATAAACAACTTTTGGGAAAGAGTAGCTACTGCAGGATCCTTTGCATAGCGGCTCACATGGAAACGTCTCAACTGCTTGCTCCTGCATCGACAAAAAAAATAAGAAACGGTCAATATCGTCGAAGGCAATACCTTCAAGTGGCGTTAGTTGGGCGAAAACTTCACCATCTTCATGCATCATGTCGTCGTAAACGGTATCAAAAGATTTTTCATCACACAGCCGGTCTTGAAGGTAAAGCACTTCACCTCCATCTTGCATTAGGTGAAGCTCCGCTCCTATTGGTTGCGGGGCAAGTGGGCCGGGGTCTAAATTTTCCTCAGATACCTCTTGTTTCTCCACAAAAGGCTTCTGAATGAGAAGGACGTGCCAACGGCCATCTCCTGTCACCGCAGAGGAAGTGTCAGATGATGAAATGGTTGGGAGGGTAAAGGAGGTTACGTGACCCACTCGCTTCTTCAAATTTTCTATCGCCATGCGACGTTCTACCTCTAGAGCAGGGAATGATCCGTCCGCACCGGTCCCGTCACTCGTCATTGCACCTGCTGCTGACACGATGGAGTCACTATTATCAGGTTCACGAAACGATGCTGTATACAGTAAAGGGTGTACTTGCTGAAATGACCTTAGTACCGCGTCGTTTCCCACCTGTGATGGTGCCGATACGTCTACCGCAGCAGGTTCATGTTGCACAGCCCATGCAACGACCTCACCTGCCATCCCAGGTAATCTCCTACCTGAAATGACCTCTGTTATGTGATGTCGCAAAACTGTAAAGGACTGCAGGGCAAGCGGTGCTAACACATGTTCGAGGCGTGTCTTGAATAGAGAAAACGCACGGTCGGAAAAGAGTCCCAGTTTCTCATGAGTATCACCAACAGTCACACACCTCAAGTCAAACGACGCGGGATGAAGCGATGCAGGAACGAAACGAAAGATATCCGCAACCAGTTCCGCACCCTTCGTTTCCCACAGTACCTCCTGGCAACTGTTTTTCATGTTGTAGAGTAACAAACGCCACTGAGAGCTCTCGGTAGAGTCAATGAAAATATCCAACTCTTCTTCATTATCTGAGGTTCCGAACAGCAGTTGGAAAACTGGTGCATACAACACATTTCGCCTCTTGTCCCTGCACCACTGCCGAGGCAATACACTCAGAAGAAACCACCGTCGGTAGCGCTCATTCAACACCTTTCCAAGTGCCTCGGCTTCAGTGCACGCTCTTCCGTCCCGCAGGAACTTCTCCACAACAGCCATTCGATATCAGATCCAAGTTTCCTCGTTCCTTCAGAATGCAAAAAGAAATAAAAAGAACGTTAAGGTATTTGCTATCAGCTTCTCGCATGTGGTGTCACACCTATGCGAAGCGCTGCCAGTAAACAACAAAAAAGAAAAAAAGCGAAGTGGTGGAAACGAAATTGAGAACACTATATCAATTTGCGCTGTGCACCGCCGCTCCACCTGCCGAACCCAAAACAAAACGACATTCGTGGATAATCATGTAATTATGATGGGGGTCACAAGAAAAAATTTAGAGGTCGAATCATTAAAAAAGAACTAAAAAAAGGTAAAGTTTTGTATGTAAATAAAAAAGGAACAGTGGTATCATTAGAGCTAAAAAGACAGGGATGATATTGCCAAAACAATTTACCTCCAAGATGTTACCATTGGGAGACTAATAATGATGTGTACAAACAATACACTCCTCTTTATGCTGCTTCACAGCACAAGAGCTATTCTACGAAACTAAGTACAGTACAGCAAAATTAAAATTATACTTGGAAAAAAAGAACACCATACAGGTACTAACTATTCAAAAGGGAAAACCGATAACAGAACACAAATGTAGTTACCACCATAAAGAGAAAAAGGAATTGAGTAAAACACGAAGTCACATTACAGTACATCGAGGGCACATACCATACAGTCTGAACCTCCTGTTCGTTGCTTTACCTGGTTCCAAAAGTGGTGCTTCTGTGTCTCCAGGATCCGCTGAAGGAGATGATTCGTGCATCCTCCGTCGCTCAGTTTTCAAGGAGTTCAGAGCCTCATCTCTTTCTTTGAGTGCCCAAATATTCTGTCGACGAATTTCTTCCAATGACTCTACAGTCTCCTTCAAAGACGTTGAGAGTGTCACATTCTCATCTTCTGCAGCTTTCAATGCGGCAACCAATTTCTCCTTCTCACACTCGGATGCCGTAATAATTTTCTTATCATCTTCTGCCACCTTCCTCAGTTCTTCCCTCTCATCTTCTGCGGCTTTCAATGCGGCAACCAATTTCTCCTTCTCACACTCGGATGCCGTAATAAT